>NC_141544.1:7192774-7352774 GCF_021556685.1 Rattus norvegicus
CATCCTATCACATGCTCATTCCCTAACACAGTCCACCAGTGATTTTCTAGTCCCTGCAGTTTCTGAGGAGCAAGGGTCTGGATCAGCCTTTCCCATTCGGTTATGAGGCTCCAAGACACATCCGTGCACCAAAGCTGGTGTAAGAGGCGCTTGACAGCACAGTCTCCGAAGCGCCCTTTGCCCTTTCCATTCATGTTGCTCCTTCAGGAGTCACTTGTCACGATCCCTGACAGTGTGCACAAAACAGGTAGCACTCCGGACTCAAAGGAAGAGAGTCGACAGGGATCCTCCTCATTCAGAAAGCTTGGATGGTCGCCCCCCTACTACAAGCAGAACTGACAAGTGAGGCATCTCCTGGCTGGGCCGTGCAGACCTCGCGACTGTCCCGTGCAGACCTCGCGACTGCCCCGTGCAGACCTCGTGACTGTCCCATTCAGACCTCGCAACTGCCCGGTGCAGACCTCGCAACTGCCTTGTGCAGACCTGGCAACTGTCCCATTCAGACCTCGCAACTGCCTGGTGCAGACCTCGAGACTGCCCCATTCAGACCTCGCAACTGCCCCGTGCAGACCTGGCGACTGCCCCATTCAGACCTGGCGACTGCCCCGTGCAGACCTTGCTACTGCCCCATTCAGACCTGGTGACTGCCCCGTGCAGACCTCGCTATTGCCCCGTGCAGACCTCGAGACTGCCCTGTGCATACCTCGTGACTGTCCCAAGCAGACCTCGCAGCTGCCCCATTCAGACCTCGAGACTGCCCTGTGCAGACTTCGTGACTGTCCCATTCAGACCTCGCAACTGCCCCGTGCAAACCTCGAGACTGCCCCTCGCAGACCTGGCGACTGCCCCGTGCAGACCTGGCGACTGCCCCGTGCAGAACTTGAGACTGCCCCGTGCAGACCTCGCTACTGCCCCGTGCAAACTCGAGGACAGCCACTCTCGAGGTTTGGTTGTTTCCTGAGATCAATGGTCACTCGATATTTCCCTGCTTTGCCTTCCGGACTTGTCCACAGTTCTCGGGAGAGAGAGAAATACTCAAAGGATACAGCTCGACTGATGCTCACCATGACTCACCACTGCCGAGTCCTTTCACTGCCCCTTCACGGGGTAGTGTTTAGAGAGGTCAGAGAGCCTCATCCCGGACTTTACCCTCTGACAATGCACCAGAGATTTCCCAGCCTCCATGGCCTGGGGTCCCCTTCAGAGTCCCCCGAGATGATTATAACCCCGGAGTGCAGCAGGGGAATCAATGGAAGGATTCCCAGCCTCCTCAGACTGGAAGCCCATTCAGTGTCCCCCAAGCGGATTATAATACCGGACTCCAATGGGGGAAGCAATAGAAGGGTTCCCAGCCTCCGCCCCCTGAGACCGCCTTCAGGGTCCCCCAACCGGATTATAACACCGGACTCCAATGGGGGAAGCACTTGAACAGCAGAGACCCGAGCGACTTTCCACCTCCGGGACTACTTAGACAGACTCGGCCCAAGTTCAGATGCTCAAAACCCTGTGAAAACCAGAGATTCAAAAACCTGATGCTCGTGTTACAGAAATGCTGCAGAAACTCAAAGATCATATAAAGGCTTCAGTCAGTAAGAGGGCCCTAGACCCCTGAAATAAACTGACAGAGAAGAAGAAATGGACAGTTCCACTTCCTCTGAGGGTTCCTGAGGGCATGAGTAATCCACTGACCAAGAATAGCAGATCACTGAGTAACCCACTGGTGTAATATATATGTCGTATGTATGTAGTATGTGTATAGTATGTATGTGTGTAATATATGTGTATATATGTATTACATTTGTATGTACGTATGTATCTATGTATGTATGTACACCCAAGTGCAGTGACCCACGGAGGTCAGAAGAGGGCATCAGACTCCCTAGAGTTGGGGCACCATCTGATATAGTTGCTGGGAACTGAACCCGGGTCCTCTGAGAGGAATGCAAACCCTCTTAACTGAGATTATTTCAGTTTCCCATCATTTGAGAAACATCTTACCATCCATTGTGTCTTGTACTATGCAGTGTTCGTTCCTAGTGCAATGGTGTCCCTTAACTCAGACTGGGTTTTGACGGTCTGTTGAACATGTAATAGCGGCATGGCAGAAGGATAGCATAGGGGGGGTGTGCTCTGATGCAAAGAGGGACATTGCACTAACTGCTCAGTCACTGTCTCTGCTGGCCTGCACTCTGCAGCATGTGCCTCCTGCAAAGCCAACAGCTTTCCATGTTGCCTGAGCTGACAGCCCTTGCAGCCTCCTCTAGGTCCTCCTCTGTACATCCCCAGGGGATCGTCCTGAGGGATCCCTGAAGGGAAATCCCTGATAAAAATTCTCCAGTGCTGACTAGAACCTCAGGCTAAAGCCCAAACACCTGATTGGGAAATAAAACCAGCTCCCAGTCCACCACAGCCTGACATCAGGTCCCATCCATCCTGCCTGCCATTCATCCCACTAACGCTTCTATTCTAATAGGGTCGATGATCATATTGGATTAGGGGCCCAGCACACTCCAGGGTTGCCTTCATCATAAGCACTTACATCTGCAATGACTCTACTTCCAATGGATATCACAGCCTGAGCAGCCAGGAGTTAGGATGAAAAGAGAGGCTGGTGCATAAGCCAGACACTCACCCTGTCTGGGATACTGACTTACTTTATTAAATGATTAAAAATGTATAAAAAAATAGAGAAGTTCGCACCCGAAGAATGGATTAGCACTCTCATGTCTATAATTCCTTCACCTGCTCTCTATAAGCATCTACTACCTCCAGGGACTCAGATAAGCCAGAATTCATTCCCTGTTTTCACTCTAGATAAGGCACACGTAATCCGTCGAAAACTGCTAAGCTGAGACTTTAGGAAACCTGTTGGAGACATCAGTTCAGGAAGCCAGATGCCCTGGTCTAGGCCTTCGAGATGGGGCTTCACAGAGATGGCAGATTTGGAAAGACGGCAAGGTTGAAGACGTGATGCCTTTCTTGCTAAGGAATTGGGGACCTGCCCTTCAGAGAAGATGGCTTCAAAGAATGGAGTCTCCAAGCACCTCTCCTTGGAACAAGTGCTTATTCTTTGGGGGTTGGGGGGGCGGCTGCATTTCAACCTCAGGCACTGGAGAGTGATGGGTCCAGAACTTCACGAGTCGGCTCAGCGTGCGATGACTTAGGTGGAGAACCACTAGCTTCCTCACTTCAACTAGACCAAGGAAGGATACTCTGCTCTGTCTCGCTGCCTTGGAAAGACACCTTCATCCCTGTTGCTCATGCCCAAGGCTTCCTATGGTCCTCACCTCTTTGCTTCTGAGTCAGCTGAGGTGTGTTGACATACCTCACTGGGTGCGAGCTTTCCTTAAGAGCTCTAACCACCCAACCCGTCCTGTACACTCCATCTCTTTTGTTCTATTTAGCTTGATTTTTTTTCTTCAACTAAACATGAGCAGGAAGTGGATGTCTCAAATGGCTCATGCTTGCAGTCTTCTAAAGTTGAGGCCCAGGTGAACGAAATGAATTGTGGGCAGTACCGCACACAGACAGATCTTTATGCCTATTTTATTTGCTTTCTATGATGTTTAAAATGTCGTGTTTGGGGGCAGGAAATTACAACATGGTAGCAGCAATGATCCATCGTGTGTCTCTGTTAAGGTTTGTTTTATTCAAAGTGAAAAACGCTCCTCCCATGACTCCATATTGAAGGAGGTGAAGAGGTGAGCTAGGTCCATAAAACGATGGCCTCAGGACCCAGGGCTGGTGGTTGTCTTCCCCAGGTTGTCCTTCTAATATATCTTGCCGCCAACCGGTTATAGCTGCGATTCACAACCTGTGTGTGGGTCACTATCCCTTTGACAAACTTCAGTCTCCAAAATGATTACCGACAATGATTCATAACAGAAGGAAAATTACAACTATGAAGAAGCAACAAGAATAATTGTGTCATCAAGGGTCGTAACAAAATAGGAACTGTGTTAAAGGGGGCAGCATTAGGAAGGTAGATCACTGACTTATAATCCAAGAAAGAGCATCTAGCTATGGGCCAAATAAACAAAATACAGGATTTCCAGCATGCCAGTAACATGGATAAAATGCAAGCTGGGGAGATAGTTTTGTGGGAAGCAGTGCCTGCTGTGAAATTACCAGCACGTGCATGACAGCCATAACCCATGATTGGAGGGATAATGACAGGACACATGGAGGGTCCCATGGCTCCAGCCACATATATAGCAGAGGATGGCATTGTCTGCATCAATAGGAGGAGAATACCTTGTTCATGTGAAGGGTCAGTTCCCCAGTGTGGGGGATGCCAGGGTGTTGAGGTGGGAGAGGGTGGGAGGAAGAGCATCCTCATAGAAGCAGGGGGAGAGGGAAATGGGAAAGGGGAGAACCAGGAAAGGTGATAACATGTGTGGGATGCTATGATAGCCAGGGACAGTGAGTTTTGAGTTAAGTAAGAGACGTTGTCTCAAAAACTAAAGAAGAGGAAGATGAATGAAGAGACATGCAAGGTCTCCCTCTGTTCTCCTCATGCACATACACAGAAATATGTGTAGACACACACACACACACACACACACACACACAGAGCTGCATTAGGACAAACACTCAAATAATTTGAATTTAGGATTTAGGTTGTCTTTTGGGTGTCTGATCACATCTTTCCTTCCATAAATTTCACTTGGATAACGATATCGAAGGCATGCACGTCAGATACATTTCCCAATAACATGAGGCCATTTTTCTCCCAAACCTATAGGTTTGATTCGTGTTAGAAGTCATAGACCCAAGACATAGCTACACCTGGAAGGAAGATCTAGATATTTGAGCTAAGAATTTGCATTCCAGGTCTATGATGTCACGGAATACAGAAGGTGGTCCATAGAACTGAGATGTTTTCGGTGCCTCGCAGTGTCCCTGACTCCCAACGAGGGCTCCTGAGAATAAGTATAAAAAATAGACTCTAGGATAGCTACATGTGACACTCTCCTTGATTGTATTCATCAATGACATGAAGTTTTGTTTCTCACAAAGAGAATAGATCATCAAGCGTCTATGCTGACCATGGCCACACCAGGTCCGTGTGAGGGTCCACGCCCTCTCAAGGCTCTGTGGATGGAGCCAAGAGAACCCTACAGGGCTCAGTGAAGCACTGACTCTAACTCACATGGCCCTGACATGAAGAGGGCGCATATTGATTCTTCTTGTTGTTGCTATGACAAAATACAAAGCAAAAACTTAACGAAGACAGGAGTGCTTGTCGACAGGAATCTGATATGGATGTCTCCTGAGAGGCTCCGCCAGAGCCTGACTGATACAGATGAGGATGCTTACAGCTAATCATTCCACTGAGCACCTAGACCCCAATGGAGGAGGAGTTAAAGAATGGACTGGAGGAGCTGAAGGGGGTTGCAATCCCATAGGAAGAGCAACAATATCAACCAACCAGACCCCCCCGGAGCTCCCAGAGACTAAACCACCAACTGAAGGGTACACATGGAGGGTCCCTGGCTACAGCCACATATATAGCAGAGGATGGCATGTCTGTCACCAATAGTAGGAGAATACCTTGGTCCTCTGAAGGCTCATTTCCCCAAAGTGGGGGAATGCCAGGGTGTTGAGGTGGGAGTGGGTGGGAAGAAAAGCATCACTACTGAAGCAGGGGGAGAGAGAATGGGAGAGAGGGGATCCAGGAAAGGGGATAACATTTTTAATTTAAATACATAAAATTCCAATAAAAAAGAGACAGGAAGAGTTTATTTTGACCCATTGTTTGAGCTGGTACCATCCATCATGATGGGGAAAGCAGAGCAACTCAAGTGTGATGGTCACATTGCAGACCTGGAGGGTGTTCAGCTTTCTTTCCTTCTTTCTTTGTTTCTTTTTTCTTTGTTTCTTTGTTCCTTTGTTCCTTTCTTTGTTTCTTTCTTTCTTTCTTTGTTTCCTTGTTTTAAATTCCATATATGGGTGTTTCCCTTGTTTTATGTATCTGTATAAAAGATACATATACAAAAGCCACAAGAAACTTAGGGGAGAAAAGCAGGTATAGCTGTCAATAAGACATGGGAGGCCACAGGGCACAAGTCGGTTTCCCTCACGACCACATGTGTATTCATCATGACAGGAGACAGTAGCAGGGCACAGAACTGAACAAGAGTAATCAATGCTTGTGAGCCACCATGTTGGTGCCAGGGTCTGAACTCAGGTCCTCTGCAAGAGCAGTAACGGTTCACAACTACCAAGACACCACTCCAGTCACACACAATCATTGTTTATACAGCCCCCCAAACACAGCACCACTTGATGGGTAGAAACACGCATACTAGACGTACGGTGTGATTTATTTGTGTGAATGTTCAGTCAGTGTGATAAAAACGCTCTTGTGTTCATAAATTTTGGCAAAGCTGTTTTCACTTGGAGGTTCTCTTCATTCTCAGCTTTGGTGTTTACATACATCATAAAGAGAGAAACCGCCCTGACAGCCTACCCTGGCCTCCCCCCCATTTGCAGCTATGCCTGCCTTTCTTCACTAAGGTAAACACCACCTCATACTCTACTCTTTCATTTTGTTCAGTGTAGTAGACTCTCCAAAACCATAAAATGGAATCCCAGATGCAGAGGGAAGAGGTTTTGCTGTTTGTTACTTCGTTTGCTTTTAGTTGCTTTTTCCCAATTCCACTGGTTTGAACTTGTGTCCCATTCATTGGCAGGTACTTAATTCAGCCAGCATTTTGAGAAGGGCTGTGGGTGGAGTGTGATAAAAGGAAAATTACTGGAGAGAACTCACGGGGATTTTGACGATTAATACAAAGTGTTTACTGACTTGATTTTTCAGTCACACAGAACCCTGGTCGGCACTGAGTCGAACTAAAACTTCACATCTGACAATTTGCTAGAAGGAAATAAAAAACCTTAAAGACAAAATTGATCCAATAAAATAAGCCCTTAGTTGTAATGATTGACCCTCTATAAAGAGAAACATTAAACTTTTTTTTTAAATGATGATTTTGATGTTTTTGTTTAACAATTTCCTATACTTATGTAATGAGTTTTAGACCTTTCCTTTCTCCAATTCCCCTCCCTCATCCCCCTCCCTCATTCTCCCATCCCATCCTTCAGTTCTCCCTTGCATCCTCCCTCATCCTCCTCCGTCATCCCCTCGGTCAACCCCTTCTCTCACGCCATTCCCTCTCCAATTGGCACCGATATTCTGAATAAGTCCTTCCTCCTATTTCATGTCTCCTTTCTGCGTGTAGTCCCTAAGTTTAATTAATTACATGAGTACAGAGGAATTCGACAGAACAACTTATCTACGGGTACAGGAATGAAGAAGGGAGTGAAGCAGACATTTCTCATTTCTTTGGAGACTCAACTGTGTCATGGATGTTGTTCTGGAAACTGTCTTAGGAGAGGATGTTTTGCTGAGAACAAACACATGGTGTTTCTGGTAGCTTCCTGGGAAAAGGGCATGTGATGTTTAGAAAGGGTACGAGTATAACCCTGGACAACAGTGGGCAACACCACGGCATTGGCTTGCCTTGAAACTCTTCGCTGATGCTCAATGGACTTTGATGACTCTGGTCTTCATGGACCATGCTGTGGTATTCGTTCACCTTTCCTTCTTCACTGACCATTGTTTGTCATGACTTTGTAGAGAGAAAAGCTCCAGAGAACTTCTTGTGGTGACATTGCGGTGGCTTCTTGCTGCCTCCTCAAACCCAGGCCAATTGGAAGAGCTCAGTAATTTCTTCTGGGTTGAAATGTCCTTGGTGATTCGTGAATGGTGTTTGCAAGTAGATCGACCTACCTCTGCTGATTCATGTCAACTGAACTGATATCCTGATGATGAAGATTGAAATCGCCCCAGAGAACTATTTCTAAGCAGGTCAACGTCGTCCTTTGTTTGCCCTATTGTCCTTTCCTTTCCACTACCTCTGGTGGGTGGTGGGCTAGAGGAAGGTTAAAGGGTTTAACAACTCTTAATAAAGTAGTTCTTGAAAAATCTAAGATTGGAGTATAGAACCCTCCAACAATAAATGCTGGTTGCCAAGGGTGGGCAGGATCTTTATGGCCTCTCCCATTTGTAATGAAGTGTTGAGGGGCCCAGTCTTTTGCCCATGACCATAGCCGCCATCAGTTTAAGAGTTCAATAACTAGGTCCAATCTAAAAGATATCGTTTTGCTGTCCACTTCCCCATCTTCTGGTTCTTATATTCCTTCCACCCACTCTTTCATGATGTTCTCTGAGCTGTGGAGGAGAAGACTTAGCTGTCCTATTTCCACCTGAACTATCCAACACCACTGATTCCCAGCACTTTGTCCAGCTGTACGTCTCTGCCCGTGGTAGTCAGAGGCTTCTTCTCTGATGAGAGCTGAGTGCAACGCTGATCTATACATACAAATATGGATGTTTGGAAGGAAGTTCGACAATGTATTTAGCATTAGGTTCTTTCATAGGGACTATATCACCCTAACCAGCGGTTCTTGATGACTTTACAGAACCTGGTGTGTGTTCCCTCCTGTGGAATATGACTTGTATCCAATTGGAAAGCCACTGGTTACTCCCATGACTGCGATGTCACTAACACATTAGGGGCACACCTTGCCTGACATTTTAGATTGAATGGTTCATCCCCGAGTAAGGTTGTAGATGATTTTCTTCCCTGGAAGCCTACATAGAATTTTCTTGAACCATGAAGGCTAGCCATTAAAAGGATGCTTCCACCTCAACTTTACATTGACCCTTCTGTGACCTGTGACCCAAACGATTCAGTGTCCTCAGCAATAGGGTCTTACCATCAAGTTCTGGAGGGGTACGAAGAACAATGGCAACAACCTATAAAGTAGTGAGGGCTTTTGGGATCTCGCTGGTCAGCAACTTTCAGGAAGACATCCCACATCTGGCACTGTGATCTTTCCTTAATTTTGGTTTTCTCTTGCTCTGATGAATACACTCACCAAAGCCAGCTTGGGAAGGGAAATCTTTATTTCATCTTATCTGTTCCAGCCCGTCATCAAGGAAATCAAGACAGGATTGTGAAACAGAAACTACAGAGACTGCTCACTGGCTTGCTTCTAAGGTCACATTCAACTACCTTTACAGAGTCCAGACCCACCCGCATAGGGCGGTTCTGCCCAAAGTAGACCAGGCCCTCCAACATCAGTGAACAGTCAAGGAAATGCCACCAGAACATAGTCAAGGCCAATCTGATGGAGGAAGTTCCTCGAGGGAGGTTCTTTCCTCCAAGACTAGCCATCACAAGAAATCAATGAAAATAAAAAAAGAAAAGAAATCAATAGCTTCAGGGAGAGCATGGCTTACCCATAGAGGGTGCCTCCATTTGAACTCAACAGTTGTTCTTGTAGATATATTCTGTAACATGTTTTATAATCCCTCTCACCAAACCCTGTTCTAACCCAATCACCTAAGCGGAGATGGAGTGGAAAGTAAGTTTTAAGAAAATAATTGGAGCACAAAGAAATGCTTCTTGGAAATAAAAGAAAAAAGGAAGCATATCTGCATCCTAGATGCTTTCCTCGCACCATCTGAGCAAAGATAATGAAAACCGTTACATTCCAGGTACCATAATTTCCAATGTTACAAATCATATAAATAATACTGCTTATCATTCATAAAACACATTGGCACTAATCGTTTTGATGTGTTTTTCTAACTCACTCCTAATGTACATCTGATGAAGTGGAATTGTTCGCCTGCTCATTTGTACATGAGGGAAGTGAGGTTTAAAAGTCGAGCCAATTTCCCAATACTCTAAGCTAATAAATGGCAGAGTAAGACAGCCGCACTTTCTCTGGCTTCATGGCATGGCCTCGTGAGAAATGTATGTCAGGGTACATTGGCAGGGAATTCCAAGGATCATTACATGGCAGCTGAAAGTTGTCTTGGATGCAAGAGTGGGAGTGAGGCTCAAGTCAGCTCAGCCCCAGCTCAGGATTCCTGAAACAGAACACCAGAATATGTTAAAGAGCTAGGAGACTAAACTAAACATCTGGGAGTCCTCAGCAGATTGTACAGATCCAGGGCTGAGGGTTCATAAGTATGTTGGTCTTTGTGGGGGTGGAAAGGAACACTTATTTAGATCCCCACCTCCTACTGTGTGCTACTACAGTGGAGGCAATGCCTTAAGTCCAAGGTTTTTTGTTTTGTTCGTGTATGTGTGTGTGTGTGTGTGTGTGTGTGTGTTAGTGTGTACATATGTGCATGTGCAGTGTATAATATAGGGACTAATCCATTTTCTCTTCTACCTTATTCATTGAAGCAGCATTTCTCAGTCATACCCAGAGTTCCCCAATATGACTAGACTTGACAGCTGTCTTGCCCTGGGGATCTGCCCTATCTCTACCTCCCTGGACTGGGATTCCGTGTGGGCCACAAAGCCTGTCCATCATTTACCTGAGACCTGTGGGCCATCTCCTCAACTGCTAAGGTTCAAGTCCCGGTGTTGGATCCATCTCCTTTACTTTTGTTTTCTTATTCTTTTTTTTCCATCTTGGTCATAATATGAGAACCAGGTTAAGGTATGACTGGCTCACTCAAACAATCACTTAAATCTCTCCACACAAATGTGTTCTAATAAGGAGGAGGACCTTGCTGACTCTCTGTCCTGTAAAGTCTGATCTTAACAGATCAGTTAAAGGATGTGATTATCCTAGTGGGTGATTGTGGATGCTGTTGCTGATGTTGAGGGAGGCTGTCAAATGAGGGTCACAGCTGAGTCACTCATAATAACAGATACAAAGCTGAGTGTGGTAGTGCATACCTATATTCTCAATACTCGCGAAGATCACAAGTTCAAATCCAGCCTGGGCTACATAGTAAGTCCAAAGACTGCCTGGGCTACATGGTAAATCAAGGCCAGCCTGGGCTACAGAGTAAGGCCAAGGCCAACCTGGGCTACATAGGCAGTCCAAGGTCTGCTTGGCCTACTTACTTGACTCTTCTCCAAACAACAACAGTTTTTTTCCCTTTTTGGTTTCTGTCTCTCCTATTTCCTCTACACTGATACCAGTGCTGTAGTTTGGGGGTGTGGGCAAGAAGTTTCATCATGTCTGATGGTCCAGGATCTCCCAAGCAGCATGGCAAACCAAACAGTGCAGCAAAGTCTGTTGCGATGTTTGAAGATTAATATGACACATGGGAAGTGCTGTCTGAGGAAATGGCTCTAAGATGGGACAACGCCTCGGGAGACTGGGCTTGGATCTTGTGTTAGTTTCCTCCTGAGAAAAACAATGATGTTCTCAACCAGAGTCTGTGTTGGGAGTACAAAGCTGTGCTTCCATTTCAACACTGCATAATCTCCATATGGCAACCCTGGAAATCTTGTCTGATATTAAACAGATTATAGGAGAGACAAGTTGAGTATATACACTGGAGAAAGAGGAACACTCCTCCATTGTTGGTGGGATTGCAGACTGGTAAAACCATTCTAGAAATCAGTCTGGAGGTTCCTCAGAAAATTGGACATTGAACTGCCTGAGTATCCAGCTATACCTCTCTTGGGCATATACCCAAAAGTTGCCTCAACATATAAAAGAGACACGTGCTCCACTATGTTCATCACAGCCTTATTTATAATAGCCAGAAACTGGAAAGAACCCAGATGCCCTTCAACAGAGGAATGGATACAGAAAATGTGGTACATCTACACAATGGAATATTACTCAGCTATCAAAAACAACGAGTTTATGAAATTCGTAGGCAAATGGTTGGAACTGGAAAATATCATACTGAGTGAGCTAACCCAATCACAGAAAGACATACATGGTATGCACTCATTGATAAGTGGCTATTAGCCCAAATGATTGAATTACCCTAGATCCCTAGAACAAACGAAACTCAAGACGGATGATCAAACTGTGAATGCTTCACTCCTTCTTTAAATGAGGAACAAGAATACCCTTGGCAGGGAAGGGAGAGGCAAAGATTAAAACAGAGACTGAAGGAACACCCATTCAGAGCCTGCCCCACATGTGGCCCATACATATACAGCCACCCAATTCGACAAGATGGATGAAGCAAAGAAGTGCAGACCGACAGGGGCCGGATGTAGATCGCTCCTGAGAGACACAGCCAGAGTACAGCAAATACAGAGGCGAATGCCAGCAGCAAACCACTGAACTGAGAATAGGTCCCCCGTTGAAGGAATCAGAGAAAGAACTGGAAGAGCTTGAAGGGGCTCGAGACCCCAAAAGTACAACAATGTCAAGCAACCAGAGCTTCCAGGGACTAAGCCACTACCTAAAGACTATACATGGACTGACCCTGGACTCTGACCCCATAGGTAGCAACGAATATCCTTGTAAGAGCACCAGTGGAAGGGGAAGCCCTGGGTCCTGCTAAGACTGAACCCCCAGTGAACTAGACTATGGGGGGAGGGTGGCAATGGGGGGAGGGTTGGGAGGGGAACACATATAAGGAAGGGGAGGTGGGAGGGGGATGTTTGCCCGGAAACCGGGAAAGGGAATAACACTTGAAATGTATATAAGAAATACTCAAGTTAATAAAAAAAAGAGAGAGAGAGAACTTGTCTTTCAGAAGATCAAAAAACAATAATAAAAGACTTGTAAATCAATTTTAAAATATAATGTAGAAGAAAGCTATATTTAATTCCTATGAAATTTTGAGCTCCTTAAGGAAAAAAATTAAATACGGAAGTTTCTGAAGAAAACAACACAATCTTGATGACCATAAAAGATATTCCTGACAAAACATCCACTGCTGTAAATCTATTAATACTCTCCAAATCAAGTAATAAATGTGACACGATTTGCGTCAAAATTCTAATAGCATATTTGATAGAAACGACAAGCTAATTTTAAAGTTAATCTGTGAGAAATACCCAATAGTCAAAATGTTTTTAGAAAAAGAAGAGATTCCATATAAAACACACTATAAATTCACAACCATTAAAATAATATATTACAGCCATCCAATTAGACAAGATGGATGAAGCAAAGAAGTGCAGGCCGACAGGAGCCGGATGTAGATCGCTCCTGAGAGACACAGCCAGAATACAGCAAATACAGAGGCGAATGCCAGCAGCAAACCACTGAACTAAGAATAGGACCCCCATTGAAGGAATCAGAGAAAGAACTGGAAGAGGTTGAAGGGGCTCGAGACCCCATATGTATAACAATGCCAAGCAACCAGAGCTTCCAGGAACTAAGCCACGACCCAAAGACTATACATGGACTGACCCTGGACTCTGACCTCATAGGTACCAATGAATATCCTAGTAAGAGCACCAGTGGAAGGGGAAGCCCTGGGTCCTGCTAAGACTGAATCCCCAGTGAACGTGATTGTTGGGGGGAGGGCGGCAATGGGGGGAGGATGGGGAGGGGAACACCCATAAAGAAGGGGAGGGGGAGGGATTAGGGGGATGTTTGCCCGGAAACTGGGAAAGGGAATAACACTCGAAATGTAAATAAGAAATACTCAAGTTAATAAAAAAAAAGGGTTTAAACGATAAATATTTTTTTTTTAATTTTTGTCTGTGGTACCAGGTTCAGTGTTCTGCATAAACTCTAAAACACGGCAATTTCTTTCTTTTTTTTTTTAAATCGCCAAACAGAATGGATCTTATATTTTTCTATCTAGGTGTAATCGAGACGTAAAAATAAATTCTTTGCTTTAAAAAAAAAACTAATTATGTTTCATTGGCTTTTTTTTTGTTAATTTCTTATTTTTATTGTTTTGTGTTTTGGGGTTCATTTTAACAATTATTTTTTCATTGAATTAATTATTTTCTTATTTTCTAGTGTAGATAAAAATTTAGGTTGCTGGTCTTTGTTTCTAATCTAAGAATTAGTGTTGTAAATAAAGTTTCCTCTTAGCACCATCATAGTTATGTCTCACACATTTTGATAGTATGTTTCCTATCTTCTTCTTTTTTTCTTATTGTTACATATTTTCATTATTTCTTGACATCTGTATTACTTGTGAATGTGTGATTTAATGTTTCTGGACTGGGAGACTCCTGTTGTCTCTCATTGAAGACGTCTATTTTAGTTTTGTTGTATTAGCAGAACACATCCCGATGGGCTGGAGATGCAGCTCAGTGGACAGAGTGCTCACTTGGCTCTCACACAGCTCTGGGCTCCACCTACAGTACCTCATCAGCCTGGTGTGGTGGTCCATGCCCAGAGTCCCATTACCAGGAGGAGAACCAGGAGTTCAACATCATCCTCGGGTGTATAGTGTGTTTGAGGCCAGCCTGGGCTACATGAAACCTGTATAAACAAATATTTCCCACAAGACATCCTTTCTTAGGCATTTGCCTCACTTTGTTCTGTGGTTTCTGAGTGTCTGAAAAGTCCAGGGTACTTGAAGGAAAAGAACATCCTGGTGCTACTAGGGACTGTCAGTCAGAGACATTGGCTGGTGAAGCCATCTCATCCCAGCTGGTTTTCCGCCTGTTTCTGTTGCTGATGGGCTGATGCGTGTCCACGGCTTTACTCATGATCGCCCTGCTTCCTTTTAGCTGTACTCATTCTTGCTTCCTGCTGAGACCGTGATGGAGTTAGTGACACAGATAATTGGGGTCTCCTTCCAGCCCACTGATTCTCTCAACAATAAGTTCTTTCTCTGTAGAAATAGTTTCTCTGTCGCCTACATTATCAGACATAAATATAACACTCTTTTCTGTTTTATTTTGACACTGGGTTTCATTATGTAGGTAGGACTGGCCTGAAACTCACTGTATAAACCAGGTCGGAATTGAACTCACAGAGATCAGCTTGCTTCTGAGTGCTGGGATTAAAGGGGCATACCTGGCTCCTTCTTTTTTTAATTTTTTTTAAAATTTATCTCTATGGTGTGTGTGTGTGTGTGTGTGTGTGTGTTTGTGTGTTTGTGTGTGTGTATGTGTGTGTGTTTGTGTGAGTGGGTGTGTGTGTGTTTATGTGAGTGTGTGTGTGTTTGTGTTTGTATGTATGTGTGTGTATATGTGAGTGTGTGTGTGTTTGTGTGTGATTGTTTGTGTATGTGTGTGTGTATGTGAGTGGGTGTGTGTGTGTTTGTGTTTGTGTGTGTATGTGTGTGTATGTGAGTGTGTGTGTGTTTGTGTGTGTATGTGTGTGTATGTGAGTGTGTGTGTGTGTTTATGTGTGTGTGTGTGTTTTGACGAAACAGTCCATCAGATCCTCTGAACCCCGATCCTCTGCAAGAGCATCCAGTGTTCCTAAGCAGTGAGCCGTCTCCCCAGCCCCTTCTGCCTGCTCTAAACTCCACTTCATTGTTCATCTTGCCCAGACATTCCTTTAATTCCTACTCTTAGTGTTTGTTTTAATTCAGTGAGTTCCTATTCGATTTTCTCTTGTTTCTTCTATTACATCACCAAGATGATGCGTATATTTTCTTTTGGAAGTTTCTCATTGACGACGCTTGAATCCTGGCTTTAAAATCCTTGCTGACAATTCTGACAATGGTTTTCTCTTGGTGCCACCACCAGGGAACTGGTTTTTCTCCTCTGCTTTTCATTTAGGGGGATGGTCATGGTGTGACGTGATTTCCATTTTGACATCGTTTGTCTAAGATGTCAGCAGTCCTGACACTGTGTGTGCAGTGGCTGTTTATCCTTCATAACCTTTTGGTGCTGTTTTGGTTTTTCTGGGTTTGCCTGATTGAATAAAAGGGATTATACCTCCAGTCCACACCAACAGGCATATCTTAGAGGGGTCAGGAAGAGTGGTTCTCAACCTTCCTAACGCAACCTTTTCATACAGCTCCACCAACTTTAAAATTATGTCATTGCTACTTCATAACTTTAATTTTGATATAGTTATGAATTGTAATGTAAATGTCTGATGTACGGGATATATGATATGTGACTCCTGTGCAAGGGCCATTTGAGCTCCCAAAGGGGTCTCCATCCAAGGGTTAAGGACCTCTGATCTGGACTTAGTGGGATTTCCTTACCGACGTAGATGGGTTGCCCAGTGTTGCTGGGGAGGAGTCTCCATCTCTGGAAGGCAAAGTATATTCCACGATCAGGCTTTTTCCTGGGTCCCTCTGGAATAGTGGACACACTCTTGATGGTTACTGATGGATCAACTGACTCCAGGCAGTTTTCTTTTACATCATCGAAGATGAGGATTCAAAAAAGGTTCTGCTAGCCAAAAGCAGTGGCTGAAGATATCCCTGGTGTGTTTATGTGTCTTTCCCCTTCCCTAATGGCTCCTTCTCCGCACAAGGCCTACGGTAGATGTCTGAGTCCCTCCCAAGCTGCACCTTTCCAATCTACACTCTTCCTCTGTGGTGTTTCTTTCACGAAGAGCACACACGCTAACCCTGAACTCATGTTGCCTTCAGTCAGCACTAACAACCTATTACTCTATTCCAGTTTCGTTTTCACATATGACACGGTTGCTCACAATTCTGAGTCATATTCACGCATGTATGGACAAACAGAATGGCACCGATTGGCTAGTCTATAATGATGCAGATTCTGTATGATTCTGATTCAGAAGCCTGTAAATCCAAGATGAAGAGACCATCGGCAGAGGAAGGAGTTCATGTGGGTTGTTGTCACCACAGAAGGGATGCAATGGGCTAGGAAGGCAAGAGAGGGAGCAAACTCCCTTTCATAATTTAACCTTTTCCACAATAGCATCATTAATGGATCTTTATTTATACGTCGCATCCCTCTGGACCTAATAAATTCTTCACAACTATATTCCCACTGGTGATTAATCTTCAGAAAATTACTTTTGGGTGAACACATTCAAACCAGAGATGAGGGTGAATATTTGGATATCTATAGTGGGTGTGGGCATTATTCTTCCCAGGTCGTGTACCCTTAAGATTTCTAACTACCTCCTTCCCCATGGTAGCCTCACTGAATGACGTGAATTCCGGGTGATTAATAAGGTACAGACACCAAAGCTCATTGCCATATCCTGTCACCAGTATCAAGGTCAAAACAGCAAGAGCCACCTGTGGGAAGGAAAATACGAATAAACTTTATGGTATCTCTAAACTATAAACCCCCAATTTAATCAAAACATTGTTTAAACTCAGTTCTCTTATATCGATGTGCTTTAAATGTACAAGTCAGTGGGCTTGCTTGTGACTCCTTGTACAGGTTTATACTGTACATTAGCCATCTTCATCCTCACAAATCACCTCCATTTCCACCTGCACACACACACACACACACACACACACACACACACACACACACACACACACACATACCCTGCTGCTCCCTGTCCTCTTCCTAAATGCCCCCTTTCACTTAATATTCCTTATTAACATCTAAATTCCACAATCGTCTGTTTGAACCTGGCTTGTTTCACTTAACATATTGTGTTTTACACTCCGATCCATTTTTCTGAAAACAAAACCCTTTCCTCTTACACATAGATGAAAATCACATCAATGTACATCACATTTTTAAGCCATTCATCCAGTGATCAACAGCTAAGGTTATTCCAAATGCTTGTCTATTGAACACAGTGTGGCAATCAGAAAGTATGTGCAGGGTCCTGGTTAGTTTTTATTATCAGTTTGACTCAACCTGGGAAGAAGGAGCCTCAGCTGAAGAATTGCCTCTATCAGAATGTCCTTTGGCCTCATCTGTAAGGAATTTTTTTGATGGTTGATGTGGAAGGATGTAGCCCACTATGGGGAGTGTCATCCCCTATGAAGGTGGCCCTGGGTTGTAGGAGGAGAGAAAGCTGAGTAGGTCATGGATAGCAATCCAGTGCCCAGCATTTCTAAGTTGTCTCTGCTTCCTTTCCTGCCTCTAGAGTCCTGCCTGAGTTCCTGCCCCAACGTCGCTCAGTAACAGACGGGAACCTAGAAGATAGAGTGAGACAAACTCTTCCCTCCTCAAGTTGACGGCTATGACGTGATTGTTCTTCTTGTTGCCTACCTGTTCTTCCCTTTTTTTAAAGTTGTCTCTGTTTATTGTTCTTAGAAAGATGATATTACATGTTTCCTCATGGGCTCTCTGTCTCTCACAGTGTCTCTCTCTGTCTCTGTCTCTCACTGTATTTGTGTGTTTGAGTGTGTATATGTGTATGTTTGTGTGTGTGTTTGGGTGTGCATGTGTGTGTGTTTGTATGTGTATGTATGTGTGTGTTTGTGTGTTTGGGTATGTATGAGTGTTTCTGTGTGTATGTGTGTATGTTTGAGTGTGCGTGTGCCTGTGTGTGTGTTTGTGTGTGTGTGCGCTTTCCAGGCTTAAAAAAATGCCCAAGACTGTAAATCTCAGCAGGTGCCTAGAGAAGGAAGATGAAGGGGAGAAAAGGGGGAAAATCATGTCATGTGAGTTAACCCCACATTGAGGTCAGCCACATAGTGGACAACAGTTACATAATGGCAGAGGAGTCATGAGAGCATACAGAGAGGAAAACTCAAAGTGTGAAGGAAAATGTGCTTAAAACTAGGATAGAAGGGAGAAAAGAATACGGTGCACTTAGAAAAGTGGACAGATTTTAAAAAGCTGCCATAAGTTGTTAAGCTCTAAGTACATATGAAAAAATTATAATGTTAATGTGGAAGGGAATTACTGGGGAGAGGGAAGGGAGGGTCAGAGTGTGGTGGGGACAGGGGAGGGTTCTGAAAAGGATTCTTTTGAAGATCTGAAGAACTATGTGACACAAACAATTAAAGTACCCTGTAATTTACAGGTAAATTCCATACTTACCTGCATCCAGTATTCTGTCTACCCATATTTCAAAAACAAAATTACGTCATCTATTTCATCCTGTTTTGCTGCATTTGATCTAATAAATTCCTTGTAACCAGAAGTGCTGGTAAATTTTAAAGACATGTAAAATATTACTGGTCGATATCCGGTTTGTCATGTTTATCCCGACTTTGGAAGCAGGTCCTGGAGCTAATTTTTCCTCGCTCTTTGCAAAGAATCCATAATTCATGATTGCCATTGACTTCAGTACAAGGTATTTAATCTTGTCAAATAACAGCTTTGTTTGAATAAAAATGGCCCTCCTCTAATTGTGGGTTTTGATAAAGCTAATTTTGCGGTGCTATCCAGTGGGCTGCCTCGGAGAGAGAGGCTAGCAATATTTCTGATACGGAGAATGACTTAAAGATAACCAAAGGAAAGATAGGAGCTGGGAAAATAACCACCAAGGATGTTGGTGACTCAGAAACCAAAGACTTTTTCAGAAAAAAAAATGCATGAAAAGAGCTACTTGGGCAGACTGTGACTTGAGTCATCAGAATATTTGGGTGGGGACTTTATTTTGGGTCTCCAGGAGGCTACAGGAGAAGCGAAAACCTAGATGCTGGAAGTTTCTAAGCGTAACTAGGGAAGGAACTGGCCTGAGAGGGCTTCTATGATGTAAGCAGAGCCTGGATGATGTCACAGAGCACTGGGCGGAGGTTGTGCTTCTCTTCCACTTGGAGGCGCTAGACTCCTTGAAGGTGGGTTCACTATCTTCCCAGCGGGCTGTGAAAGCCAGTTCAGCTCCTGAACCCCACAATTGTTCAACAGGCTTTTGGAGCCTGACCGGTGTCCGAAGACAGAATCTGGACGACTAGGACATTTTTCTCTCGGTAAATACATTTATGAAGATAACTGGGACCCATTTAGCCCAGAAAGCTAAAAGTTCTCCATCGTACAGCGAGTAACCGTATGTTCTGATGTCTTCCACGTTTGAGAGCTCGGCGGACGGTCTAGGCTAGTCAGTCTAAGAGTTTATTATCCTTTGCTAACAATATCTAATTCATAATCCTACTAAAATGCCAAAGCTCTTCTCTGTGCCTGTGCATTTTAGGAGATAATATTTCTTTTTGATGTTGTTTTTTTTTTTTTTTTCAGAGCTGAGGACCAAACCCAGGGCCTTGTGATTCCTAGGTAAGCGCTCTACCACTGAGCTAAATCCCCAGCCCCTTTGTCTGAATATGTTATTCTGAGCTGTAGAGGACCATTTTTTCATTTCACTTTGAACTTTAGATTCTGATTTTTGAGACAGGGTTGTTCTGTGGGTAGATTTGGCTATCCTGGAACTAACTCTGTAGACCAGGCTGGCCTTGATCTCACAGAATTCTGCCTCCATCTGCCTCTTGAGTGCTGGAATTAAAGGTGTGCTCCACCATTGCCCAGCCCTCCTACGAACTTCTGATTACGACAGAATTAGATTCAGATGCTCAACCCTGTTTACCATCGCGTTCCTCACCTGCTCCAAAGGTGAGGTCCTGGACAAGAGCCCTGGTCCAGCCCCCTCCCCGTCCCACCCCCATTGTTCTTGCAGGCAGTCACATGACAGAGGCAACAGCATTGTGTCTGGTTTAAGCAGGCGAGCTCTTCAAACCCAGGCCACGGGCAAGTATGAAGCCTGAACACAGAACGATAGCCACAAGACAGTGGACTAGGATGCCGTGGCCTACCACACTAGGTATACAGCCAAGAAGAAGAGGATGTCTCTGAGGAGGATGAGCACACAATCCTTCCAGAAGCAGAGGAGGAGGAGGCCTTCTCCCCAGGCCCTGGGGAACATTGTGGGCTGCAGAATTTCTCACGGATGGAAGGAAGGTGATGAGCCCATCACCCAGTGGAAGGCCATCATTCTAGATCAACTGCCAACAAATCCCTCTCTCTATCTTGTCAAGTATGATGGAATTGACTGTGTCTACGGACTGGGACTTCACAGCGATGAGAGGATTTTAAAGCTTAAGGTCTTGCCTCACAAGGTAGTGTTTCCTCAAGTGAAAGACGCCCATCTCGCAAGTGCCATGGTTGGCCGAGCAGTGGAGCATAAATTTGAGGGCAAACATGCCTCTAAAGACAACTGGAGGGGGGTGGTCCCATCCCAGGTGCCAATCATGAAGAACTGGTTTTCTATCACCTACGAGAAAGATACAGTCCTTTACATCTACCAGCTTCTGGATGATTACACAGAAGGTAACCTCCGTATCATTCCAGAGACTCCTCCAGCAGAGGTGAAGTCAGACGTTAACAGCGACATCTTAACAGGTCAATGTGTGCAGTTCACCAGAAGCGATGGGTCCAAAAAGATCGGCAAAGTCATTTACCAAGTTCTAGCCAAGCCTTCTGTGTACTTCATCAAGTTTTATGGCGACGTCCACATCTAAGTCTATAATCTGGTGGAAAAGATACGTTAAGGTGAAATTCGCAAAGTGTGGGGGACATAGATGGGTAATTTATAGGATTTGGGAGAAAATGTTTGTTTTTATGTGTTTCAGATACACAAGGGCCTTTGACAACCCCAGTATCTTTTCCAATGGAATTTGTTTTTGCTCTAAAAATTAAAATGTGCGATGTGACGTGTTGTATGTGAACACTTTGGTGGAGGAGACGGGCTTTGGTGGATGGAACATGGAGAGGAAGCCGGAAAGGTCAAGGCTGTGAACAGTAATTCTGATGTCACGTAGACTAAAACAAATAGGACTGAGCTGGTCTGGTCTTTAGGGAGAGAAAAGAACTGGTGATGAGGCTTAGAGGAGCATGGATGGCACGGGGGAAAAAATGACGGATGTTTAGGAAGCAATGGAGAGGGGCCAGACATAGATAGACTCTCTGAGGTGAAGTTTGAGGGAGAGACAGACTGTTGGGGAAAGAGGGGCAGGGAACAGGGAGGTGGTCTTGGAACTCAAGGGGAAACCCAATAAACTCATCCAAGCAGACTCAGAATCAGAGAAGGTCAGGGATTGTTTGACTAACGAAACCTAATGAAACCTGTTTCTCATCTGCAGATGTATTATTTTAATTATGTGGGTGGGTTCAGGGAATGAACACAGGAGACCACAGAGATAAGAATAGTCAGGTCCCCTGGAGCTGGAATTAAAGGTGGTTGGGAGCCATTGGACATGAGCTCAAAGAACAAATCCATGTCCTCTTTCAAAGCAGATGAGCTCTTGAGCCATTGGTTATCTCTCCAGGCCCCTAAAGTCATCTTTTTAAATACATCCAACCTTCACATGCAGAGAAGAGACCAGGATGAGGGTAAGAAAGATTAAATTGATGGTGATGTGGAAGAAAGACTAAAGAACACATGAGGGAGTAGAGGACACTGAGGCATGAAGGAATTCCAAATGGAGTTCTCAAAAAGTGAAGCAGGAGACCAGGAAGAACAGAAAGGGTCTAGAATGAGTTGAACTTGGGCCGCATCCATATTGGTCTCTTTGGTTCCTTAAAGAACAGCCAAGACATCACTACAGAAGGTGGATGTGAGGTGGAGGCTTCCCCAGAGGACATTTTGATGAGGATAAATCAAGAGTAGTGAATGCCAAACTCAGTTTATATCTATTGATTCCTGAAAGTATCATAAAGCCCATTATTTTGTATGATCAGTAAAAAGTAATTTAAAAGGGAAGATGAGGATGCCGTGAGCTTCTGTCAGGTGTTACGTGGATCCTGTGTTTAGCTTCCCTGAGCACGTTAGACTCTTGCATCCTGTAATATTTTTTGAGGTCTCTGCTCAATGCCCCTAGATGACCACAAAGAGCTCCTGCACTGGCTTGTCTTGCCTGGCTCTTCTTCGACTGGATGGCTTCCTGCACACCTGTGGGCCCTGTTACCGTATCTATCCCCATGAATTTCCCATCTTTTACTCGCATGTAAGCTTATCCTCAGAAAACTCTTGACGGTGCCTCCAGTGCAGAGGTGCTGAGCCCTTTCCTATGCCATTTGCTGTGACTTTAAAATACTTTGTGGTTCCTGACCATGTGCCTCTCTCCTCCTGAGAAGCCCCTGTGCACCCCATGGGGTCTCCCTGAGCCACATCTACACTCCAAGAGTTTCTTTGGAGACAACCTTATATTGGACTCATTCATTGCTGTTTCTTCTCTCAGGAATAAGTTTCTCACTGCAGGACTTGAAAATACTTTCTATCGTGGATTAATTCTGCTATTTGGGGGTTTTTATACTGGCTGGTTGTCTGACGGTTTCATTGCTGTGAAAAGACACCATGACCAAGGCAATTTATAAGGGACAACATTTTTTGGGGGTTCTTTTACTTTTTTGGAGCTGGGGAACGAACCCAGGGCCTTGCACTTCCTAGGCAAGCGCTCTACCACTGAGGTAATTCCCCAACCCCAAGGGACAACATTTAATTAGGGCTGGATTTCAGGTTCAGAAGTTCAGTCCATTTTCATCAAGGCAGGAATCATGGAAGCATCTTGGCAGACATGGTGTTGGAGAAGAAGCATATCACCCCCACAGTGATATACTTCCTCCAACAACGCCACACCTATTCCCACAAGGCCACACCTCCTACTTGTGCCACACTTCCCATGGGACAATCACATTCTAACCACCGCCCTGATTTTATGCCAACTGGAGACAAGCTAGAGTCATCAGAGAAGAGGGCGCCTCCGTTGAGAACATGCATCCATAATATCCAGCTGGAGGGCATTTTCTTAGTGATTGGTGGGGACGGACCAGCCCACTGTGAGCGGCACCATTCCTAGGCTGGTGGTCCTGGGTTCTATAAGACAGCAAGCTAAGCAAGACATGAGGAGCAAGATGGTAAGCAGTGCCCCTCCATAGCCAATGCCTCAGTTCCTGTCTCCAGGATCCTGTCCTGTTTGAGTTCCTGTCCCAACTTCCTTTGCTGATGAGCAGCAACTTAGAAGTGTAAGCTGAATAAACCTTTTCTCCCTAACTTGTTCTTTGGTCACCCTGTTTCCTTACAACAATAGGAACCCTAAGTAAGACAATTTCTTATAGAAACGGTAAGTCTAGTAGAGCCACAGACGCTTACCTCATAACCACAAATAGAGACGTATAGACACTTTGTTTTAATTTAAAGGTAAGACTTGCTCATGTACTGACCTGTGACTTTCTAGTTTGTTTCCTTCTCTCCGTGATGAATGCCATGATCAAAACTAACTTGGCGAGGAAAGGGTTATTTGCATTACAGTTTACAGACCATCACTGAGGGAGACCAGAGCAGGAGCTTGAAGCGGTAACAAGGAGCTCTGCTTGTTTGCCTGCTCCCTGTCTCAGTCACTGTTCTGTTGTTGTGAAGAGACATCATGGTGAAGGCTACTACTATAATGAAAGCATGTAATTGGAGGATAACTTACAGTTTCAGACGTCTGGTCCATCATCATGGCAGGGAGCATAACACGGGATCAATAGAGAGCTACTGCTCTGTAAGCAGAGAGAGAGAGAGAGAGAGAGAGAGAGAGAGAGAGAGAGAGAGAGAGAGAGAGACAGAGACAGAGAGACAGAGAGACAGAGAGAGAGACAGAGACAGAGAAAGAGACAGAGAGAGAGACAGAGAGAGACAGAGAGAGATAAAGAGAGACAGAGAGAGAGATAGAGAGAGACAGAGAGAGAGACAGAGAGAGAGAAAGAGAGAGAGAGAGGGAGAGAGAGAGAGGGAGGGAGGGAGAGAGAGAGAAGGAGGGAGGGAAGTAGAGAGAGAGGGAGAGAGAGAGGGAGGGAGGGAGAGAGAGAGAAGGAGGGAGGGAAGTAGGGAGAGAGAGAGAGGGAGAGAGAGAGGGAGGGAGGGAGGGAGAGAGAGACAGAGAGAGAGACAGAAAGAGAGACAGAGAGAGACAGAGAGGGAGAGAGAGACAGAGAGAGACAAAAAGAGAGAGACAGAGAGAGGGAGAGAGAAATTATGGGAAAGCATGGGGTTCTTGAAAACTCAAACCCCACCCTTGTCGACACCCCCACTTCCTCCAGTGAGGCCACACCTCTTAATCCTTCTAGTCCTTGGAAATACTGTCATTCCCTGTTAACTAAATATTCAAATATATGACTGCGGGAGCCTTTCTTATTCAAACCGCCACACTCCCCGTGGCTTGCTCCATTACTATTTCTTACAGCCTAAAAGGCTGTTCTTTTTACACATGACTACTGATGAACTTGCCCACAATGGTGGGCCCTCCCACAACAATCATTAATCAAGAAAATGTTCCATAGACTTGCCGAAAGTCTATCTAATGGAGGCAGTTCTTGAATTGTTCTCTCTTCTCAGTTGGCTCCAGATTGTCAAGTTGGGGAAAAAAAAGGAAAGAGAGACCCAGCACCATAATGATTCTCTTACTCCATGTTACATACTCACCACCAGCCACTCTCTTCTCTCAGTGTACAGACCTACTTCCCTGTATGGCAGAACTGAAGAGTAACTACTGTCACCAACATGAATACTCGAGGATATGTGACAAGAAATGAATACATTCGACAGCTCCCAACGTCAAGCAAAAGCATTTTAGTGTGTGCTGCACTTACTGGGAGACTGTCAGTCACTGGCCATTTAATGGGTCAGAGTAGACAACAGAACCAAAAAGTCACAACCTACATATCATCTCCTCCCAGAAGGAGACAAAGCCCTTTCTCAAAACCCATGAATCTATCTGTAGACTTAGATTTTTTCAAAATCTACTTTATTTAGGGTTCTTACACACTTCAACCACCCTTCTAGCCCACCAACCAGAGGTAGCAGAGAGAGAAAGTTAATAGGAAAAGGGAGAGAGTTGTGGACCTATTTAGAAGTAATTCTTTGGGGCAACCTCAACCTTCATTGTGCAGTACGGTCCAATAGCATACGAAAAACACGAATAAGTAGGAGTGCCTTGACCTGGCTTAGACCACAAGGCTCTAACCAACAAGAAGCAGCAGAAACAGCCAGAAGCAGCCCGAATAGCACAGGTTCTTTTGTGCATTTCTCATTACGGAACGAAGACCAGCAAAGACCATCGAAGCCTTGCAAGGAGTAGCAATGTAAAAAAGTCCTCTCCTGCTCTGTGGGATTACATTTATGTTCTCCATAAACATCCTGTCCCCCTTCAAGCGTGTGCTACAGCTAAATATCACATGCCTTCTCAGGTGTCTGCTTCAGCAAAACATCCTCTCCTAACATAGCTTCCAGAAAAACATCCTGTGACACAAGTGAGTTTCCAAAGAAACCAAAAATTTCCCACTTCATCTAGCCTTATCTCACACTCCGCCATGACATCACAAAACATATAATGGCCGTCTTGCAAGGCTCCTAGGCCTCAACTCCATCAGCCACTGGAGCTTCTGCAATTGCACTCTGTGAAACTCAGCCCCTTTAGTGAGCACAACCTTCAGTTATCCCCATAAACATTGTGCTCTCTCCATCTTTGCTCTCAGCCAATAGCTGTCCAACTTCCAGCCAACTCAGCTGTGACCAGAAAAACCCTCATCAAGAAAGCCAATGAATTTGACTTGATTTTTTTCCCTGAAGGAATGGAGTGTTCTCCCTGCATGGTTACCCTGGTGTCTGAGTCATCTGTAATAAAACCAACTACTATTAATAGCAAAGTCACAGGAATTATGACAAATAGCAAATCACCCGACAAGCATCACAGTTGGCCAAGCCTTTTCTGCAGCTTTATTGAAGTATAATTTACATACTTAAAAAATCCATTAATTTTAAGTGTGTAATTTAATGATTTTACAGCAAAATTTATAACTTCCATCCCTTTTTAATACTCATTTCCCACTAGTTCATACGATATCGAAGTCTATTAAAAACACAGAAGTGAAGTCAGGAGAAGGACCAGAGCGTGAAGCAGGAGGTTCTTGATTTGCTAAGACGACAGATTCATTGGCAGAATCGTCTGGATAAAACCACTTGGGAAACATTGGGTCTTCTCTTAGCGTGCAGCCTCCAGACAAAGAGTTTAAAGTGTTAAGTCATGGATCCTCCTACATCAAATCCAGACCTGACCTGGTATGGTCAGCATCACTTTTTGCTACTTTCATGTTAATCCATTCATCACTTTTACACGTTGCCTAGCAACTCCCATAGTTAACAAACTTATTTTGGTTCATGGTTTCATAGGTTTCGGTCTATGGTCACATGACCATGAAAGGGGCATGATAGAGCTCAACTGCTAACCTCACTGGCATCCAAGAAGCATCAACAAAGGAAGAGACCAAGGACAAAAAAACACCCTCCAAGACATGCCCCAAATGACCACGTCCCTTAATTTCCTATCTCCTAGTTTCCTGCCACCTTCATACACATCCATCAACAGATGAACTCATTGATTACAGCCCACAGGGTCCAATCGCCTTTCATAGTCCCACCTTTGAACATTGTACTGGGACAATGTGTATCTTAAACCCATAGGGTAGGCCAGAAGGTTGTGTCAGAGGTCTAAACGTCACGTCACACTAGAAACAGCTGGGTAGGTTTCTCAACATCCCCTATTTCTTTCTGGGACTGAGCTACACCATGTCTGCATTGCAGCATTTTGTCTGGGGTGAGATACCGTCGGCAGTCAATTGTAAAGACGCCCCACCATGCATTGGCTTGAATGTAAAATGGGAAATCTATCATATAGACACACATGGATATACACAGACTCACAGAGAGAGGCAAAAAGGGAAGGAGTTGAGTCTTAGGAACCCTCAAGGAAGAGGGAGTGGAAATATAAGATACAGCTGTCAGCGAGAACCAGAACAAAGCAGTGTCTTCTATACACGACAGGACCACTATCCCTCAGCCCTAGCTGACAGGAAAGGGAGAGTCAGTTTCCTACAAAGATATAGCTGGTGACAAGCTGGCCAGGCTCCAGGGGCTTGCCCAAGGCCCATGAATTTATGGGCAGCATAAATGACTTGAGTGGGTTATTACAGAGGGCAGAAAGAGAGCTTGAAGTTGGGGGAAGGGATTAGGTGGGGATGGATCTGGGAGGAGTTAGGAAGAGACGTGAGAAGTAAATTCTATAATTATATAATGTACAAAGTTCTCAACGAACTAATAAAAGTGGTTTATAAATACCACATCTGTACTGAACACATACAAACCATTTTTCTTGTCATCTCCTAAATAACAGCCCCTCATGATTTCATTTCATTAAGTACAAAAGTAATTCAGAGTTTATTTAAAATGTTGGAGGATCTGGGGAGATGGGAGAGGGGTAAAGCCAAGTGTGTGGTCACACATGCAAACACCAGTGCGTGGTATAGGAACAGGAGGATGACCGGGGCTTCCTGGCAGTGAGACTCACCTCAGGTTCAGCAGGGGACCCTGTCACAAGGGAATACAGTAGGGAGTGAAGGAGCAGAACACCCTCTACCCTCCCCCAGCCTCTGCACTTACATGTCTCTATGCACACACACACACACACACACACACACACATATAAATATGACTAGAGTATACGAGAGGCTTGCATAGGTTATATGCAAATGCAGTGTCATTTTATCCAAGGATCCTGAGGACTTTTAGATCATTGGGAGTCCTGGGGCCAACTCTCAGAGGACACGGTATATCTCCTTATTGTGCAAACGAATGCTTTTTGAGTGTTTGTCCGTGAGTCCACACAGTTCTCCTCCTCTAGGTTTCTGTGTATCACAGAGAATGATCTGGAAATACTGAAAAAAAAATATAAACTAAAGGCTTCATTGGGGTTTCTAGGCTTGCGTTAAAATCATATTTATCACGTTTTATTAAGTGGAGGGAAATCTTCAGTTCCAGAAAAAATAAATTCAATCATGTTGGCTTCTGTTTTATACCATTATGAATAGCAATTAATTGCACATCAATAGCTCCCCATTCTTTGAACTAAATCAGGATGAGGTGATTTGTTTCCATGTAGAGAAGTAACGCCAATGTGTATAATCAAGTAGAAAGGGTGGGGGTATGATGCCTTTGGCTAATGAGGGAGTGATGGCTTGATTGTAAACCTCTTATGCAAATAACCCTACCCTCTGAGTAAAGAAATGTAACGATAAAATATACTATCAAATTGGATGGACACTCATTACTTGACTTCTTTAAAAGAAAAAAAATAAAAAACATACTTTAGGATTTTGAATAAGTGTGACCCTCAGGTTTAAATACTTGAATGTGTTTGGTTTCCAGTTGGTGGATTGTTTAGAAAGGATTAGGAGTTGTGTTTTTGTTAAAAGAGATGTGTCAATGGGAGGTGGGGGCCTTGTGATTTCAAAAGCCCACCAGGCTTCTCTCTCTCTCCCTCCCTCCCTCTCCCTCTCTCTCTCCCTCTCCATCTCTCCCTCTCTCTCTTTCTCTGTCTCTCTCTCTCTCACTCTCTGTCTCTCTATCTATCTCTCTCTCTCTCTTCTGGGGAGCAGGATGTGAGTTCTCAGGATCTACTCCAGCCAGGCCTGCCTGCCTGCCAGCCTTCTGTCATGGTGTCTACCACGATGGTCCACGGACTCACCCTCTGAAACTGTAAGACCGCAATTAAATGTTTCCTGTCATGAATTGGATTGGTCGGGGTGTCTATTCACAGCAATAGAACAGTAACTAAGGCACACATCTTTCTGTCTATTTTTCTAATACTTCTGTATTTATTTCATTAAAGTTACCGGTTGTCCATTGAACAGATTTATGGATAAGTTTCAAGTTTGAAGACAATAGTGCCAAATAGGAGTGGCACTGCTAGGGGGTGTGGCCTTGTTGGAGTGGGTGTGGCCTTGTTGGAGTAGGTGTGTCACTGTGGGCATGGGCTTTAAGACCCTCACCCTAGCTGCCTGGAATTCAGTCTTCTAACAGCCTTCAGAGGAAGATGTAGAACGCTCAGCTCCTCCTGCACATGCCTGCCAAGATGCTGTCGTGCTCCTGCCTTGATGTTAATATGTTGCAGTTTCCTCTCCAACCCGAATAGGCCCATACAATGAAAAAGCAACTCAATTAATGAGAAAACAATCCAGCCTCTAGATTTGGCAGATCCACCCTACACTATCTTATTCCTAGCTCCCAAATCTCTCATCCTTTGCACCTTTTATTTTCCAAGTCTCCAGCTTCTTCTTCTGCCACGACGACTCTCTCCTCGCTTCTTCTCTTTCTCCTCCCCTGATTCCTCTTACTTTTCTCAGTTCCCCATCTTGTGCTAAACAGTCCCTTTTTCACCTCTCTTCCTTACTCCTCTCCCAACTCTCCCCGCCCCCGTTTAATCCCTCCCCCTTCCTCAGGTTCTACTGGCTCAACTGTCACAAACTGTTTTCTCTCACCCTATTCTCTGATTCTAATCCCCCTCTCACTCCCAACTTTTCCCTCTGTACAAATCTCACGCTCTTGCCTTTATTTAACAAATTCAGAGAAAATTTCAAGGCCAACCACAATATTTCCCCCTTTTCTCCACTTAAAATACCTTTTCCCTATATATATGTGTGAACTAAGTATTATTACCATTCTGCAATTTATAAAACCAACAATACACTCATCACCCAGTGCAATAATTTTGTTCATTAACCATGTCATCTATACTAAAAACTATACCTGACTATATCCTGGTTCTAGATCCTATGTCACCTGAAAACCACCTTAACAGATTTATCATCTTTCTCAATACTAAACCGCTTGATTTGTCTATGAGACTACCAGTCTCCAACCACATCAGAAATCCAAGAATGATTAATATTACCTGAAAATATGGGAAGCACAAAACATGGCTTCCAAGCTTAGTCAATTTATACAGACTGCTGATCACCTGGACAGTCCCCCTATTCCTCAATATGTCGAAGCATCAGTCTTCAGCCTTCTGGCTCAGGATCATCTGACAGACTTTGCAATGCAGATTTTCAAGGGCTGATCACCCTGCCTTGGCAGAGATTATCAATCGACTATTCTGCATAATTTGTCCTTTTCTGGACAGTGTTTTGTCTGTAGATGAATTGAAGCAATTTGCTCAGTGACTGTGTCACCACGATTTGAGCAACTCCATTGATGCTCAATTTCTTCTTTGAGTCTAAGGGGTCCTGTCAAGGGCAGACAGGTCTCTAGTCAAATGATCTAGACAAAGAAATGTCCATAAATGGGTTATTCTGTGGATTTCTGACGCCCTTGAAGATTTCCTATCTACATAGGTGTTTCTGAACTGTTAAGCATAGACTACCGTTGGCCCTCTCTAATCGAAGTATTTCCAAAACCCATCTAAACTGACTCAGAACCAGGACTTTGCAACCTGGTCTTTAGCTGGTTCTAGTTAATCAACTAAAAATAATGTATAATAGCAGTTATAGGACTGTGTCTAAGACTTGTATTCTTAGATGCATAGTGGAGGCACAATGCTTATGTTAAAGTAGCAATATTAATCTCAATTATAAATCAATAAGAAAGTATACCAATGAAAACCTCGCATTTGTGTATAATGCATTCTATACCAATGAAAAGATTGCAGCTTCAACTTTTTATCAATTACAAACATTTCTATCAATGTAAGATATAGCTTTAAAATTTTGTTTAAGAGTAAGTTTGCTAATCTACCCATGTTTGTCTATTTCTCTAACTTCTATGTATTACTATATCACCCCCCCCCTTTTTTTAAACTAAGAGGGATAAAAAAGAGGAAGGAAAGATAGCAATCCCTGAGTTTAAATTCTCTAGTTCCCCCTGCCCAAAGCTACATTTGTTATTATCCCTTAAAAGAAAACGTATCTATAGTTCTTAGGATAACCAGAACCATCCACCCCAACATAAGGAACTGGGAAGATAATCTTCCTTGTCTTCTTCCAGCTTAATTGGGGTGAAGAATTCCCTTTTGGGGCCCAAGGGGAATTAGGAAGAGTTGGCTTTGTTGGAGTAGATATAGCTGGGATTTGCCTGCCAGTCACTCTGTGCTGAGAAAGTTCATCTCTTAGCTGACCTCTTGACTAAGACAGTCTGAAGGGCTGGATAAGTAAGATGGCCATTCTGGAAAAGTCCTGAAATCAGGCCTTTAAATGAAGCAGCTTCAGTGTAATGGAGGGAGAATCAAACACGAAGTTGGACTGGAAGGTCCCGGAATCTCAGCATTCCAGAGTGTGTGTCATTTCAGGGCTGTCTTTCTCTTCTTTCCTCCTGCAGCACACAAAACTTCACAAGCATCATATAGTTTTGTAAGCGCATCCACATGGAGTAAGCAGGGTGCACAGCTTAGTTAATAAAGATCAACAAAGAAAGGTGACTGCCTTTCTTCAGGTTAGTTGGATCATATAATCAAACCGTAACATAATTTTGTAATACATGCCATTTTACAGGATTCATGTAATAACAAGTTATGAGAAATTCGTACTCAAAATGTTACTGGCTGTTTATAGTCATTTAGTCTCAGCCAGTTCATACATGGAGACCTAAACATCCTCATATATAAATCACCTATTTGTTGATTGTCGTAGTCTCCCTTTTCTTCTGTGTTGCCGAGGACTTCAGGAGGACTCCCCATGTCATGTCTGATTTTTATCAGCTTGGAGGGAACCCACAGCTTTTCTCCTCCTGTACAAACATAGGCATAACCCCTTCCCCAGCGTAACACATTTCCCATTTTCCATTCTGATGTCAGAATATCCTTAATATAAACAGGCTGGTTTAGTTCAGTAGTCTTTTCCACAATCCAATGTCTTTCAGTAGCTGTGCTGTTTTGTTCATCAGCATTTACAAAATTTAAGGTTAATAAAGCACTATGTAGCCTACCTCTGGGAGTTTTTGTTGCCCCTTTTTGCCTGTTAAGCATCACCTTTAGACTTCGATTAGATCTCTCCACAATCGCTTGTCCTGTAGGATTGTGTGGTATACCTGTAACATGTTTTATATTATAATATTCAAAGAAGAGCTCAATCTTGTTACAGATATATGCTGGAACATTGTCCGTTTTAATTTGTATGGGTGTTTCCATTATAGCCATAACTTCTAACAAATGTGTAATTACAGAATCGGCCTTTTCTGACGCTAAGGCAGTTGCCCATTGAAATCCTGAGTATGTATCTATAGTACGGTGTATGTATTTCAGCTTACCAAACTCTGTAAAATGGCGAACATCCATTTGCCAAATTTCATTTCTTTGGGTGCCTTTAGGGTTAGTTCCTGTAGGCAATGGAGTTTGATTATATAACGAGCAAGTAGGACATTGCCTCACAATCTCCTTGGCTTGTTACCAAGTGATAGAGAATTCTTCTTTAAGCCTTTGCTGTTGACATGGTGTTTTTTATGGAATGCTGAAGCCTCTAGTGCACTTCCTATCAGTAGCTGGTCAATTTCATTATTACTTTGCGCCAGGGGGCCTGGCAGACCTGTATGGGATCTTATGTGTGTTATATATAGTGGGTAACTCCTATTTCTGTTCTTTTGTTGTAGCTGAATAAATAGTGCTGTCAATTCAGAATAATCCTGAATAAGTTCTGCAATCTCTATGTGTAAAACGACCCTTTCTGCATATTGAGAGTCAGTTACTATATTAAGAGGCTCTTGAAAATCTGACAACACCATGAGTATTGCATATAATTCAGATTTTTGAACTGACTTATAGGGACTCTCAGTCACCTTGCTTACATTTTCTGATTTACATCCTGCCTTTCCTGACTCACTGGCATCAGTGTAAAATGTAGGGGCTCCAGATATTGGGGTTCCCTTTATTATACGAGGGAGGATCCAGTTAGTTCGTTTTATGAACTGAAGTCGCTTGCTTTTAGTGTATCTGTTGTTAATCCCTCCTAAGAACTTACTGCATGCTCTTTGCAAATGTTCAACTTGTACCCACAAAGAGGCAATTTCTGCATTAGTAAAAGGTACCACAATTTCAGCCGGGTCCATTCCAACTAATTGTCGAAATCTCAATTTTCCTTTAAGTATCAATTCACAGACCTTCTCAATGTAGGTTTTCAGTTTCTTACTCTGTTTATGTGCTAAAAATATCCATTCTAAGATATAATCTCCCCTCTGCATGAGAATTCCTGTAGAGGAATGAGTAGAGGGTAAGATGACTAATATGCAGGCCATCTTTGGATCAATACGATCTAGATGTGTGTCCTGCAATTTCCTTTCTACCAAAGCTAGCTCTTTCTCAGCCTCAGGTGATAGTTTCCTTGGGCTATTTAAATCTTTATCGCCTTGTAACGTTTGAAATAAATTGCTCTACTCTTGACTGGTCAAACCAATCACATGCCTCAACCAGTTAATATCTCCCAGTAGTTTCTGAAAAATCATTAAGTGTCCTTAATTGCTTTCTTTTGATTTGCACCTTTTGTGGCCTAATCCTTTGTAGACTTATTTTATACGCTAGATAATTAATAGAATCCCCTCTTTGTATTTTCTCAGAAGCGATTCGTAATCCCCAGCAAGGTAAGGTTTTTTTCACTTCATCACACATTCTTTCCAGGATATTTATATCTGAATCAGACAATAAAATGTCATCCATGGAATGATAAATAATAGACTGGGGAAATTGTTTGCGAATCATCTCCAATGACTGCTGTACAAAATATTGACACAAGGTAGGGCTATTCAACATTCCCTGTGGCAGGACTTTCCATTGATATCTTTTTATTGGGCGACCTCTATTGAGGTTAGGCACTGAAAAGGCAAACCTTTCCTTATCGCCTTCATGTAGAGGAATAGTGAAAAAACAATCATTTAAGTCAATCACTATAATAGGCCATTCCTTAGGCAACAAAGAAGACAGTGGGATCCCAGGCTGCAGGGAACCCATCAGCTGAATAATCTTATTAATTGCTCTGAGATCTGTCAACACCCTCCATTTGCCAGACCTTTTTTTAATGACAAATACTGGAGAATTCCAAGGGCTGGTGGACTCCTCTATATGCTGAGCCTCCAGCTGCTCCTGGACTAGCTGTTCTAATGCCTGTAGTTTGTCTTTTGTCATAGACCACTGATCAATCCAGATGGGTTGGTCAGTCAGCCACCTTAGTGGCAAGGCTGTTGTTGACTTAACAGCAGTGGCTCCTTGTGGTAGCACTAAATTGTCAGCCTCTGCTGTATCTTGCTTATGGACAGCTTGGACCGTCTCTAACTATCCTTGATAACATTCCCTGACTGATTTAAAGTTTTTATTAGGAGCCTGATGAATTTCAGGGCCAGACCCTGAAACTGAGGGGATATTAATTTGGGTTTTCCACTGCTGTAGTAGGTCTCTTCCCCATAATTTAATGGCTATATCAGCCACGTATGGCCTTAATTTTCCTACCTGACCTTCTGGTCACATACATTTAAGCCACATTCTGCTTTGTTTTATTTGGGATAAAGTGCCAACACCTTGAAGCTGCATATCCACTCCTTGAAGTGGCCAACTAGTGGGCCAAGATTTTGGAGAGATGATGGTTACATCTGCTCCAGTGTCAATCATTCCTTCACTTTCAATATTGTTTACCAGTATTGTTCATTTTGACCTTTGTTCCTCTATAGACGTTTGCCAAAATATTCGTTTTCACTCCCTTTGAGGCTTTTGGGATTGTCCATAGGACTTCCCTCAGCCTCCTCTGGTCCCAGAACATCTATTTTTGAAGTCATGCCATTTAATTGTTCTGAGGAAGAGAACTCTTCCTGCCTGGCATTGGGGCCTGCAAGAGGCCCCCCTAGGAGTTTTTTGGCAGGATGCGGCCCCATCTGTCTGTTATTGCTCTACATGCCTTAGTCGAATGTCCACCTCTGCCACATTTTTGACACATTCCAGGAGGCATCGTTCCCCTTTTGGTATTACTTTGGTTTTTCTTGCTGTAATATCAGAGATGACCCTGCTCACCACAATTAAAACATTTGAAATCTTGGGTCATCTCTAGCTGCCCAGTGGCAGCTTCTCCTATCACAGTCATATCAGGAGAACAAGATCCAACAATAGCTGTATATCTAATCCACTCATCTATTGGTGCGGACCTCGCCTTCAGTGGTCTGATTACTTCCCTGCATTCTGTATTTGCATTTTCAAAGGCTAAAGACTCAATTATTACCTTTCTTGCTGCTCAATCTGATACACTCCTTTCCACAGCTGAGGTAAGACTTTGTAAAAAGTCAGGTGAGGTTTCTTTAGGACCTTGTATGACTTGAGTGAATGTTTCAAGTCTTTTCCCTGATTCTGCGACTTTGTCCCATTCCTTTAAGGCTGACAATCGACACCGTGCCAGAGTTTCTTCATCATATACAGCCTGCACCTCTACTTCAGCAAAGCGGCCTTCACCAAGAGGTTGATCTGTGGAAATCTCTCTGCCCCTAGCACTATTTTGTCGTGCTATCTCCCTCACTTCTTCTCTCCACCACGAAATCCAATGTAAATTTTCAGCAGGCTCTAGAATTGCTCTTACCATATCTTTCCAGTCTTTGGGGATTACTATATTTTTAATAGCCCAAGAAATCAAGATTTGTTTTAAAAATGGTTAATGCATTCCAAAATTAGTTATGCTTTCCTTAAATTTCCTTAATTCTAACACATCCATGAGTTGCCATTCAAATTCTTCATAACCCTGTGGATGATCATCGTTTGGAGGCTTTTGTTGTACACTAACTGGATAGACTAAAGTTTGTTTCCTAATAACCTTAGGTTGGCTTTCCCTAATTTTATCTTCTGTCTCTACTTGAGTTTTTTCTTTAGTTGTAATTTTAAATTCCTCTCTTAATCTGTACCCATGCTTCATATTTCTCCTTCTGTCTTCCCCCCTGTTCCTTGAGTTCCTGAATTCTCTGTTCAAGGCTTTGCTTCCACACTTTGAATTTTTCTTTATATTGTACTTCTAATAATTTGTTATCCATTATCTTTTGATTGATTAATTTTAAAAAGTTATTCTCCAAGTCTTGCTTCAAAACCGCATTACTTTCTCTCTGCTGTTCAGTATGACTTGTGAGCTGTAGTATGTTCGGTTCTAACATCCTTTCTAGTTCCTGTCTACCACTTTTATTTTCATCTTTCTGTCTCTTCTTCTGGTCTATAATTTCCTGTGTCTTCAGTTCTAGGGTTTCTTCTAGGCTACTTTGCCAAGATTTAATTTTCTCTTTCTGTTTTTCATGTCGTTCCATAATTACCTGTATCTTCTGTTCTAAGCCCTGCTTCCATAATTTTAGCTTCTCTTTATGTTGTAATTCTGATATTGCAGCCTCTGCCTTATTTTGATTTGCTAGTTTTAGTAAGTTATCCTCTAGACTTTGTTTCCAGATTCTATCTCTATTTTCCTGCTGTTCAATTTGATCTTTGAATTGTCGGATTCTTTTTTCTAGTGTCTCTTCTAGCTCCTGTTGCCAAAACTTAAGCTTATCTCTCTGTTGTTCTGAGTCATCTATATATCTCAGAAATTTCTGTTCTAGCATTACTTGTAATTTCTTTCCTAAGGCTAGAAATTTGCTATTTAGGGCGCTGTCTTTTGAGAAGATATAGTAAATCAAAAGAATGAATAAATGATAAAGTGTCTTTTTCCTCAAAATTCACAACCGTCAGACCATTCAAAATATCATTCCATAAGGCCCAAAAGATATTCATTGTGTTTCTCATCTTTAAGTATCAAAAAGTTATATATCTCTCTTACTTCAAAGTAGTACCTGATCCGAAGCCGTTTGTACCTTTTTCTCCCTCCACTTCAGAACACGTGCAGACCTCTCGATTCTTCCTAGACCCCTCAGACCCAGTCTTCAACTTCTAATCCACCAGTACTCCTGCCTAGATCTCTATAAGAGCCCTATTCTGGGGGTGAGAGGGAAGTAAACTTTTATCTCAGATTAGTTGAGTTCTAATGGACACGTTGGGCGCCAGTTGTTGCAGTTTCCTCTCCAACACGAATCGGCCCGTACAAAGAAAACGCAACTCAATTAATGTGAAAACAATCCAGGGTCTAGATTGGGCAGATCCACCCTACCCTGTCCTATTCCTAGCTCCCAAATCCCTCATCCCTTGCACCTTTTATTTGCCAGGTCTCCAGCTTCTCCTTCTCCCATGACGACTCTCTCCTCGCTCCTTTCCTTTTCCTCCCCTGACTCCTCTAACTTTTACTCAGTTCCCCATCATGTCTCTAAACTCTCGCTCTCCCACCTATCTTCATTTCTCCTCTCCCAACACTCTCAACTGTCCAATCCTCTCCCCCCTCCTCAGGTTCTATTGGCTCAACTGTCACCAACTGTCATCTCTCACCCTATTCTCTGAACCTCTTTCCCTCTCGCTCCCGACTCCTCCATCTGCCCAAAGCTCTCACTCTTGCCTTTATTTTACAAATTCAGAGAGAAATCCAAGGCAAACCACAACAGAAAAGTAAGCTTTTTAGACTCTACAACTAATTAAAACTAAGCTTATTGGCCAAGTAACAGCAATTCACTTTGCAAAACACTAGCTGTGTGTTTATCTTCAAAGTCAACTTCCTACAAGCTTTTCCTGCTTGGAACAAACAGAATTCACCAAAGAATGTTTGATTCAGAATGGAAAATGCATGTTTTTTCTATATAGAAAAGTCTGCTTTATACCATCTAGAACCACTTAAAACTAAGCTTATTCGCGAAATAACAGCAATTCACATTGCAAAACACTAGCTGTGTGTTTATCTTCAAAGTCAACATCCTACAAGCTTTTCCTTCTTAGAACGAACAGAATTTGCCAAAGAATGTGTGATTCAGACTGGGAAAAAGATGTTTTGTCTATATAGAAAAGTATGCTTTTTACCGTCTAGAACCACTTAAAACTAAGCTTATTTGCTAAGTAACAGCAATTCACTGTGCAAAACACTAGCTGTGTGTTTATCTGCAAATTAAACTTCCTACATGCTTTTCCCGCTTGGAAGGAACAGAATTCGCCAAAGAATGTGTGATCTAGACTGGGAAACACATGGTTTGTCTATGTAGAAAAGTCTGCATTTTACAGTCTAGAACCACTTAAAACTAAGCTTATTCGCCAAATAAGAGCAATTCATTTTTCAAAACACTAGCTGTGTGTTTATCTTCAAAGTCAACTTCCTACAAGCTTTTCCCGCTTGGAACGAACAGAATTCACCTAAGAATATTTGATTCAGACTGGGAATCGCATGGTTTGTCTATATAGAAAAGTATACTTTTTACCGTCTAGAACCACTTAAAACTAAGCTTATTCGCGAATTAACAGCAATTCACTTTGCAAATCACTAGCTGTGTGTTTATTTTCAAAGTAAACTTCCTTCAAGCTTTTCCCGCTTGGAAGGAACAGAATTCACAAAACAATGTACAAATCAGACTGGGAAACGCAGTTTCATCTATAAAGAAAAGTGTGCTTTTTACCTTCTTGAACCACTGAAAACTAAGCTTGTTCGCCAAGTAACAGCAATTCACTTTGCAAAACACTAAGTGTGTGTTTATCTTGAAACTAAACGTCTGACCAGCTTTTCCTGCTTGGGTCGAACAGAATTTGCCAAAGAATGTCTGATTCAGACTGGGATACGCATCTTTGTCTGTATAGAAAAGTATGCTTTTTCCATCTGGATCCACTTAAAAGTAAGGTTACTTGCCAAGTAACAGCAATTCACTTTGCAAAACACAAGCTGTGTGTTTATCTTCAAAGGAAACTTCCGACAATCTTTTCCCACTTGTAACGAACAGAATTCGCCAAAGAATGTGAGATTCAAACTGGGAAAGACATGTTTTGTCTGTATAGAAAAGTATGTGTTTTACCCTCTATAACCACTTAAAACTAAGCTTATTTGACAAGTAATGGCAATTTAATTTGCGAAACACTAGCTGTGTGTTTATCTTCAAGTTCCTTTGTATTACTGGATATGTAGAAATATATTTTGTAAATTTTTTTTTGTCGTGGGATATCTTAGTTTCTCCATCTATGTTAATTGAGAGTTTTGCTGGATACAGTAACCTGGGCTGGCATTTGTGTTCTCTTAGTGTCTGTATGACATCTGTCCAGGATCTTCTGGCTTTCTTAGTCTCTGGTGAGAATTCTGGTGTAATTCTGATTAGTTTGCCATTATATGTTATTTAACCTTTTCCCTTACTGTTGTTAATATTTTTTATTTGTTTTGTGCATTGTGTGTTTTGACTATTATGTGATGGGAGGATTTTCTTTTCTGGTCCAATCTATTTGGAGTTCTATAGGGTTTGTGTATGTTTATGGGCACCTCTTTCTTCAGATTAGGGAAGTTTTCTTCCTTAATTTTGTTGAAGATATTACTGTCCCTTGATGTTGGCAGTCTTTAATCTCTTCTATATTTGTTATCCTTGGTTTGATCTTCTTATTGTATCCTTGATTTCCTGTTTTGGGCTAGGAGCTTCTTCTGTTTTCCATTATCTTTGACATTTGTGTCAATGTTTTCTATGGAATCTTCTGCTCCTTAGGTTATATCTTCTATCTCTTTTACCCTGTTGATGACGCTCACATCTATGACTCCTGGTCTCTTTCCCAGGTTTTCCATCTCCAGGGTTGTCTTCCTTTGTGCTTTCTTTATTGTTTCTATTTTCATTTTTAACTCCTGGATGGTTTTGTTCATTTCCTTCTCCTGTTTTGTTGTTTTTTCAGTAGTTCTTTAAGGTTCCTTTTTGTTCCCAGTTTATGGGATTCTACTTGTTTACTTCTGTATTTTCTGTTGTCCTGTATTTTCATAAGGAAGTCATTTATGACCTTCTTAACATCCTCCATCCTCATGATGAAATGTGAATTTAAACCTAGAGCTTGCTTTTCTGATTTGTTTAGATATCCAGTGTTTGTTGTGATGAGAGAATTGGGTTCTGATTAGCCCAAGTAGTCTTGATTTTTGTTGCTTGTGTTCCTGTGCTTGCCTCCAGCCATCAGGTTGTCTTTGGAGTTAGCTTGTATTGCTCTTTCTGACAGTGGCTTGACCGTCCTGTCGGCCTGTGTGTCAGGACCACTGTAGACCTGTTTTCATGTTTTCTTTTACCCAGTTATGGGAACAGAGAATTTCATGCATGTAGGTTATCCTGTTCACGGGCTTTCAGCTGTCCCTGTGGGCAGGAACCAGAAGGAAATTCCCATACCTCTCCTAGGTCTCTCTATTGGGGGGAGGGTGCACAGATGGCAAAAAACTGTTTTCCTCTTGTGTCAGGAATCTGGGCAGAGAGTAGTCTCCTCTGGTTTCCCAGGAGTGTCTGCTTCTCTGAAGGTCTATTTCCCCCACTCTCAGGATATGGGTACAGGGAGCTGTTTGACCAGTTCAGTTCAGATCCAGGCAAAGTCTGGAACATGGTGGTCCTGCAGCTTTATTCCTCCTATATTCCTGTGTCCAGAGACACTATGCAGTTTTGTCTTGGGCCAGAGATGTTGGCAATGCTGGGTAGCAGTGTCAGTCTCTTTGCCTTGTACACTCTGTATTGCCCACACTCCTGGGTGATCAGCTCTCTCTTCCACAGCGTCTAGGATCAGGGAGTTCTGGGCCGGGATCATGGAGGTTCAGGAGTCAGCTAGAAACTGGAAGGGCCTGGTCCAAGAGGAGTTCTGCCTTTGCGTGTCCTGAGTCCACCAGTCAGCTCACTTCGAGCAGAAAAGTTGGATTCACCTCTGGTCTCAGGCCTGAACTTGCTTTTTTGGGCTTACTTTCAGCTTTCCATGAGGGCTGCAACCAGAAATGTCCTGCCCCTACTGCTCCTAGGTCCCTATGCACAGGAGGCCCAGGTGGAGCTAGGTGTTTTTTCTTGAGTCAGGAATGTGAGCAGAGTTTTCAGGGGATTCTGCCCCTCTGATGGTCTAAGACTTACCCACCCCACATGAGATTTGGGTGTAGAATACTGTTTGAACCAGTTCAGATCCAGGTGCAGTTTGGACTTCAGGGCTCCTGCAGCTTGACTACTCCTATATTCATGTGTCCAAAGGCACTCTGCAGTTTCCTCTTGGTCTAGGTATGTGTGCCCAGGTGGGCAGAAGTGGCAGTCTCTCCTTCCCTGAGGTCTCAGTATTGCCCACTCTTCTGGGTGATCAGCTTTCTCTCCCACAGAGTTTCCAAAGGAGTTTCAAATGTTCATTCCCTATCCTACAGGTATCCAGTCTTTCCAATTCTCCTCCAAAGTGTGTTGGACAAGACCCCTCTCATCAAGAGGAGGTACAACAGGCCCCATCAATCAAATAGGGCTGCAAAACTTCTTCTATTAAAGGTAATCTCAGTGATTTCTCATATTCCACAAATGGATTAAGACCTGCCCACTCTGCACAGCAGACTTTAATACAGTCGACAACTGCCAAAGCAGGGTAGAGGGCTATGTCCACACAGAAAAACAGACAAAGATGTCCCACATCTTCAACAAAGTGCCTTATGCAATCGGCTTTGGGTAAAATGAGTTTGAAACCTGGTTCTGCTGACAAAGGGGATTTCAGAACTTCCCTATTAAACCAAAAGGACCTTCAAGGTCCTCCACTATTAAAAAATGGATTTAAATCATCACTTATGGTCCAAGGGGGACAAAATGCAGTCACAAATCCCCAAGTGAACCTCATAACACACATACCAGCCCAAGAAGAGACAAACCTTTTTTCATGTACAACATTAGATCAAGGACCATTGAAAGTTTCAGAAGGGGCTCTTGAGAGTTCCCCACCCACACAAGATGTGTTAGAAAATTCTGAGTCCTCCCAAGGGACTCTTGTGCATTCTGCACATAAAAAATATGATCTAGCACCCTCACCATCTCCCCCAGTACTTCCAATGTCCCTATACAACAGAGAAGTATTCAAATATTCTCTACCACCAAAAAGTACCCTCCTGACTTGTTATCAGGCCCAAAAGAGCCAAGTTTATCACAACACACAGTCAATGAGCCATGCAGATTCCATATTTATACAATGTGCAGAGAAGATACAACATCCCCTACCTCCTCAGGGGACTCTAGGTCATTCTGTCTTGTAAGGAGAGGATCCAAAATTTTCCACATATACATCAGAGATGCTAGAAATTCCCAAAAATGAGCAGGTTTCTCTGAGTAGTACTCTATCTCATAAAGAGACTGTGGGACAAGAAACATCTACAAAAGGAGTTCTACCCACAGCCACATCTTTAGAAATGGCTTCTGTATGTGACACACGTACAAAAGATGTTCTAGGACATATTCCATCTGTAGAGAAGGTTATGGATCCAACCATATGTGAACGCGGAGTAGGGGAACATGATATGCAAACACCAGTGTCTGTAGCATCCTCGACATCTGAGGAAAGGGATTCCTTAGATTCCATTTGTGCGAAAGAATGGATATGACCTCCGCAAACTTCACAGGAGTCTATAGGAACTTCATAATCTCCTCAAGATCAGCCATTTTCCCCAAATACAGAAGAATCTACACACTCTTCCAAATATGCACAAAGGGTTTCCAGTCCTTCTTTATACCCACAAGCAGACTCAGAACATCTGCCAAATACATCAAAGGCTCTGGATTTTACCTTATCTCCTGAAGGGGCCTTGGAAGCCGTTTTGCCTATCAAGCAGGCTAGGGAACCTGACACTTCTATATGAAAGTCTGTTTCAATATCTCCAGCAGAAGAAATTTTTCTTGGAACTTCCACAATTACACAACGATGTCTAGAAACATCCTTATCTGCTCATGAGGCTCCCAGACCTTTCACATAAGTCCATGATGCTCTAGGAGAGGTCACATCTTCAGAGGTAGCTCTAATACCTACCCCCCATTCTGACGTCACAGTCAGGCTTTCTACACATATACACGGTACATTAAGTCCTTCCTCATCTGAGAAGGATATCTTAGGATCTACTGCCTCTGAACAGCATGCTTTACAACTAACCCCATCTACCCAAGTAGATTTATTTCACATGTCCATTCTGGGGAGAAATAGTCAACATTCTCCCTCTACCAAAGTGGACCACAAGCATCCAGTTTCTAGAAACACAGGGTTAAGATTTGATCCTCCTGATGGAGTCTTGAGAAATTTCTCCTCTAAGGAAGACAGTTTCAACCTTCCCCCTTCTTCTAAAAGGGATCTTGTGCCATCTTCTGCTGCCAAAGAGACATCAAAACCTACAACTACTCCTCAGGTGAGTCCCACACCATCTCCATCTGTCCAAAAGGCCTGGAATTTTCCAAAAAATGACCAAGGAAATGTGGACCGTTGCCAATCCTTACAAGGTCATGCTGGACATTACATATTGTCCCAAGATGCTCAAGTAACTCCTCCTTCTACCAAAAAGGCATGGTCACCATCTGCCCTAGGGTTTCAGGGAATTTCTTCACCCCTCTCAAGGGCTCCAGAAAGTGTTTTCCATGCTCAAAGTGATTTGTCATTGTGAAAATTAGACTTCAAAATTACAAAACCTTTTTTTATATTTCCAAAGGTCTGAGGGATAGTCCACATCGAAAAAAAAAAATCATGTAGACCTTGTGCCATTAGCCAAAGTATATCAGAAAAATTCCATGTCTTCTAAAGCATCTAAAAATCAATCTGGCTCTAGTACTCTTCCTGGGAAACATTTACCATCAGACATAAAATCCACAGGACAATCGAAATCTAAAAAGGGGTATCTAGAAACTTTACCGTTTGCCCAAAGGTCTTTAGGATGTTCAGCAACTTGTCCAAGAGCTCGGTGAACCTAGAGAACAAAAGAACTAAAGCCATCTTCACAGGGCATTTTCCCAAGAACCACATTATTTCTTCTTTTCTTTTATGCCAAGACAGATGTCCATCTTCCTTCTCCCCATCTCTGATCTCTTCATCCTATTTGTTCTCCCTCCTAAATGTCTCTTTACTCTGAATCAGTGGCCAATTAGTAAACCATAGTTATATGGAAGGAATATCTGAGAGGCAGTTGCAGTCACGACAACACTTGTGACATCACAGAAGGAGCTAGGGCTCTCCAAGATACAAGAGATTTTTCATGGAGGGCCTAATGATAATGTCACTGAGACCTGCCATAGCCTAAGTGCTGATCAGCTTTCCTTACATTGATCAGATTCAAGGGTTCCCTTTCCAGGTATGTCTCCTGTGACACAGTGGAACCCTTTACATACTACATCTCTCTACAGCTGGAGACTTCTCTCAGCTTCATTAGTGGTCACATGCTCTGAATGGAGAAAGTTAGTCAGGGGCTTGGCATGGGTAGAAAAGATCTGGGAACATGGAGAGAAGGAGATTCTTCTGAAGATTCATGTTATTCCCAGGTCCAATCCTGTGACATAAAGTTCAACTCCCTAGTGTTCTCATTTTCCCAAGTGCCAGTGTTTTCCCTACAGACCTTTAATTGAGTGAATATTGTGCTACATTTTCTGATTGTACATTTTTTCACAGGGGACCATTTTATATGTTCCTGCATGCGTACTAAAAATTTCATTATTCCAATTCCATTTTTTGCAATGAATATGGCTACAAACGGGGCCCAGCTATAGAGCGAATATAACAGTGCAAATATTGTGTGCCTCCTTCAAATGATAAACTCCCAAATCCTCATTTTATCCATAAAGTAGCAGACATCAGTTAAGCAAAGGACAACATGGAGTATAGAATGTGTTTCTGTAGTTCTATTAGATATCCGTTCTCTAATATCGACCTTCCTGTGTTCCCAGGGAAAGAATTGAGGTGATTGGATGCTTTACCATGATTCTTTTTTCAGGACAAACATCAGTTTCTGGGTGATGGTCAGCAAGAAGAATGGCTTGAGGTCCAGTGAAACCTCAACTTCCATAGGTTATAAGAAAAGGAGGGGGTCTATTGGCATTGTCATTTATGGATCCTAGATTCTTGACCTAGTTACCAGAATCCTAGTAAATATTCCATCAAAATTCTTAGTAGTAGGAGCCACCAAAAGCATACATACATATATATATATATATATATATGTATATATATATATATATATATATATATATATATATATATATATATATATATAAAATGGATGGCACCAAAACTAGATAGGATTGTTGAAGCTAAGAAGTGCATGCTGCCAGGAACTGGACATAGATCTTTCATGAGAGACACAGCTAGAGCATGTCAAATACAGAAGTGAATGCTAGTGGCAAACCAGGGAACTGAAAATGGACCTCATGTTTGTAGATGTTTAGAAAAGATTACAACAGCTGAATGGACTTTCAACCCCATAAGAACAGCAATTCATCTAAGCAGAGCTTTCTGGTATTAAACCAATATTCAAAGACTGTGTATGGACAGGCCTATGGCTCCAACTCCATAGGTAGAAGAGGATGGCCTTGTTGGGCCCCAATGGAAGGAGAAGCCCTTGCTCCTCCCTAGGTTTGCCTCCCAGTTCAAGGGAATGTCAAGGTGCAGTAACGGGGGTTATAGAAGAAGGTTAGTGGGACTGTTTAAGGATCTCATGGACAGGAACTTGGGAAAGGAAATAACAATTGAAATGTAAATATAAAAATATTCAATTAGAAAAAGCAATAAAATTTGCTAAAAAATAAAAAAATGGGAGAAAAAAAGAAAAGTTAACTGCCAGCTAATCACACCTATTGTCTCAGAAATCTAAAGGGTCACTGTCAGGGAATGGTAGTCATAGTAATACTAGTGGAAAGACTGAGATTATGAAGTCTCAAATAGAAGCACTTCTCTCTCCCAGATATCAGTCTCAGACCCAAACTGCACTATAGGAATCCAAAGCAAGGAGGAGTTTACACAGAGCTGAGGACATAATACTTGTCTTTTCCTTCTTCCTTAGGACCTTACTTTCTGGGAAAAATTATAAAAGCCATGAGCTCTCAAGAATTAACTGGGCCCTTTCCAACACCTGGCTTTTGGAATAAAGAAATTAATGATATAAACTCTCCGACTTCAAGGAACCATAACAAGCAGGGATGTTCAGATGCTTCTGGGAGGCTCTCAGTTCCTGATTCCCATATGTTGAAGGCTCAGATAAAGGCTATCTCTTCAGCAAACCCACTCAACCCCTAAACAGGGCTCACTGAGCTTTCCAATGGACCAAGTATTTCTTCCTTTTTTATACAAAGACAGAAGGCCAGCTTCCTTCTCCCCATCACTGTACTCTTTACCCTCTTTCTTCTCACTCCCAAATGGCTGTTTACTCTGAATTAGAGGCCAATTAGTAAACACTAGAGGTACTGAAGAAATATCTGAGAGGCAGGTAATGTCACAACAACACTCTGACCTCACAGAAGGAGCTAGGGCTCTCCAGGTTACAAGAGATTTTTCATGGAGGGCCTAATGATGATGTCACTGAGAACCGCCATGGCCTACCTTTTGAACAGCTTTCCTTACATTGACCAGATTCAAGAGTGCCTTTTCCAGGTTTGTCTCCTGTCACACAGTGGAAACCTTTATGTACTCCATCTCTCTAAAGCTGGAGACTTCTCTCTGCTTCACTAGTGGTTACATGTTCTGAGTGGAGAAATTTAGACAGGGGCTTGGCATGGGTAGTAAAGATTTAGGAACATGGAGGGTAGTAGATTCTTGTAGAGAATATTATTATTATGTATGTCACAGGTTTTTTCCTGTGACATACAGTTCAATTTTCTAGGTTTTCTCTGTTTCCCAAAGTCTAGTATTTTCCCTACAGACCTTTAATTTAATGAATATTGTATTTCCATTTCTTTTTGTAAATTCCTTGAAAAGCGACTGTAGGTAGCTGCGACGTGCCAGGCCTCAAATTTGGCGCTGGTTTCTGCCTTCCACCCTCCCAATGGTGAGCTCTCCTTGTAGTAAACTAGTCCTTATTTGGCTATGCCTGCCTGGCCTGCTGGCTTCCACATAGTGACAGCCTATCTGCATGACCCACCTGGCTTGCTAGGATTGGCCAGCACTAGCTTTTTAAGGGTGGTGGGGGGTTCCATGGGGTCAGTAGATTGTATCAAGGGTCATGAGTAAAATTGCCTGAAGAAGATCTTCACTATTCATGTCTTCCTCCCTGGTCGAAGTTGGGCACGGCAAGTTGTGGCTTGTACAGGGACCTACTGAGATCAGAACTTCTTGCAGTGAGGATGGCACTGGAAAGTTCCCAAGGTAAGGTGGGGCCATAAGGACCGTGGGAAAAAAGCAGCTATAAATTCTCAAGGTAGTTAACAAGAATGTTCGCGATAGCAGCGAACAGAAAGTAGGAAGACGCCTGGTGAATTTAGCCGTAGAAGTGTAGAAAATTTTTGTAATGGGGACCTCACAGAATCATCCAATTTTTCTGGCTCTTCAAGAGCTGTTTGAGCATAAGAAACTAAAAATAAAAAGGAGCACCTTAGAGAGTTTTTTGAGCGAATGCAAAGTCATTGCCCCCTGGTTCACATCTCAGATAATCTTACTGTGGCAAGTTGGGAAAAACTAGGGAAAGACCTTGATTTTGCCTGGGAACAGGGGACTCTAAGACCCGGGGTCCATCCGGTGTGGTGCTTAGTGCGTAGTTACCTTGAGGATCAAAAATGTTTTCAGGCAAATATAGAGAAGGGGCAAGCTGCCCTAGAAATGCTTCAAGAGGAGAGGTCAGAAAAGCAGGGATGCACAAAGGAGACAGACTCAGAAAAGACAGATGCAGAGGAAGAAACAGACGAAACAGAGTCAGAAGAAGAGCTACAAGTGTTGATAGATCAAATGAGGAAACCGTCTCTAAGGAATAGACAGAAGAAGAAAAGGAAAAAGCCTAAAATGGTGGAGGAACTTCCTGGGTGGTTCCTCTCAGCTCCTCCTCCCTGCAATGTTGTAGAGGGAGGAAATAGAGTTTCGGGTGCAGGGCGCCCTCCTGTGGTGAACAACGGTACTGAGCATGCACAGGCTTTGCACCTGGCATCAGTTGGCTGATAATATGCTAATGAGGGAGCAGCACCATGCTAATGAGGTATTTCATGCTCCACCAATCCCTGAAGGACAATCAGCATAGCCTCAGCTGCTGTCTATATAAGGGGAGCATTCTTGATGCTTGAGGTCTCCCTGTCCCTGTTCAAGGGAGCTGTACAGTAAAGGCTTGTTCGCAGAAGAATCCTGTTGCCGTGGGTCGTTTTTGCTGGCAAGACATTGGGCGTGCGACAAACGGGTAGTACATTCTGCCAAGAAGTGTGGAAGCCAGTCCACACAGAACTGCATCTGGCCTATCCTGTTTATGTGGATGCTGATCAACAAAGGTATCATGAGCCTTTAGACTTTAAGGTGATCAAGTCCCTGATGGAATCAGTAGGACGTATGGAATTATGGCCTCACTTACCATACCTCAGGTTGAGGTCTTACACAGATTTTGCATGACTCCTAGTGATTGGATTAAACTTGCTCGGGCCTGTCTTAGTCTGGGACAGTATTTGGACTGGAGAGCTTTTCTTATTGAGTTTGCCAATGAACAGGCTGCAGCTAACTTGGTAGTGGGGGGGGCAGATGCCTGGGATAGAGATATGCTGCTGGGTCAGGGACGCTTTGGCAATGCTCAGACAGGGTATCCAGGACAGGTTTCCCAGCAGATTAATGAAGTTGAAACAAAGGCATGAAAATCCTTACCTAATAAGGGAGAAGTGAGTGGAAACCTCATCAAGATCCTTCAAGGACCTATGGAGCCATTCTCTGACTTTGTATCCCGATTAGTGGAAGCAGCGGGAAGAGTCTTAGGCGACCCCGATACTGCTAGGCCCTTGATTAAACAGTTGAACAATGAACAGTCACAAAGGAATGTCGAGCCGCTATCGCTCCTTACAAGAACAAGGGACTTGAGGCTTGGATGAAGGTCTGTAGAGAAATAGGGGGACCTGTGACTAATGCTGGACGTGCGGCTGCACTTATGGCGATGATGCAGAGAAAAGGAGGAAACTCAGGAGTGTGTGTTAAGTGCCGTCAACAGCGGCGCCTTAAAAGGCAATGTCCAGAAAGGAGAAGTCTATGCAGTATAGGAAGTTGCCAACGTCCGAGGCAACAAGGGCTGTGCCCCAAGTGCAAAAAGGGGAACCATTAGGCTCATGAGTGCTACTTGGTAAAAGACATCAATGGGCAGCCTCTTAGCTCGGGTTTTGGTGGAAAAGTTCAAAAAATAGTCAGCCGGGTCCACGACCCCAGGGCCCACAAATATATGGGGCAGTCGAGAATCAGGATGTAGAACAGAGTCACAAGAGATGGCCGTACCTTCGCCATCTGAGGGGAAAGGAGAGTCACTAAAGGCTCTGCAGGACTGGACCTCTGCTCCACCGCCAGACTTGAACTAACTCCTTGGATGGGCATCCAGTTGACAGAAACTGATTTTAAAGGACCCCTTGAACCTGGCACATTAGGGCTACTTATAGGGAGATCATCTACAGATTTAAAAGGACTACATCTCCATCCAGGAGTTATTGACCCAGATTACACAGGGGTAGTCAAGATCATGGGAGAGTCACCGAAAGGGATTACTGCCATTTCCCCTGGGGACAGAATAGCCCAAATATTACTTTGCCTAGCCTTAATGGAAGATTTGTAGCCCAGTCTAGAGAGAGGGGAGAGAATGGTTTCAGTTCCACAGGCTCCGACCCTAAATTTGTAGACTTGGGTTTAAACCAACACCCAGGAATGAAGCTAAGGGTAGATGGTAAAAGGATCCCAGGATTGTTGGATACAGGGGCCGATAGAAGTATAATAGCTAAGAAAGATTGACCCTCTGGATGGCCAGTACAGGCCTCATCTCAAATATTACAAGGTCTCGGTTATGCAAGAGCTCCTGATATGAGTGCAAGACAACTGAGTTGGAGAGATCACGAAGTGCATTCAGGAGTTATGCAACCCTATGTGTTGGATTTGCCCATTTCCCTTTCGGGGAGTGATTTGCTAAAAGATATGGGTTTCAAGTGGACCACTGAGTATTCTGAAACTTCACTAAAGATTATGAAACATGCAGACTATTTTCGCAGTAAAGGAATAGGGAAACACCTGCAGGGAAGGACTAGCCCTATAGCTGCCCAACAGAGAGAAAGGAATCAGGACCTGGGTTTTCCTTGGGGCCGCTGAGGAAGGGTTCCCATTACATGGAAAACAGAGGAGCCGGTTTGGGTTCCTCAGTGGCTGCTTTCTTCTGAGAAGCTTGCCACAGCTAAAGCTGGCTAAAAACCATAAAAAACCACCAGTATTACCTTGGAATATCCCAATATGTGTGATTAAAAAAAGTCAGGGAAATGGAAACTGTTGCATGATTTACGAGTTATTAATCAACAGATGCAAATCATGGGCTCAGTGCAATGCAGGCTTCCTCTTATATCCTCTCTGCCAGACTGTTGACCTGTTGTAGTGATTGATATAAAAAAAATTGCTCCATACCTCTTTCTCCAAGGGATAGTGAAAGGTTTGCTTTTACTGTTCCAGTCATGCAATCATGAAGAACCTGAGCAACGATATGAATGGGTAGTTTTACCACAGGGTATGGCCAATAGCCCTCCTATGTGTCAAATTTTTGGGGGCAACGCCATTGCCCCAATAAGACAGAGGTTTCCTGTGCTGAGATGCATCCATTTTATGGATGATATCCTTTTAACTTCAAAGAATGAAGAGATTTTAGATTTAGCATATGGAAATTTAGTTAATTTGCTAGAAGGTAGGGGATTGATTATTGCCCCAGAAAAGGTACAAAATGGCAGTCTTGTAAATTATTTAAGAGCAAAAGTAAGTCCTTATACCATTATCCCCCAGAAGGTTGAATTGAGGAAAGATAATCTTAAGACTCTTAATGATTTTCAAAAATCACTAGGCGATATTATTTGGGTCATATATTATTTAAAATTACCAAATTATTAATTAAAACCATTGTATAATACTTTAGTTGTGGATTCGGCCTTGGGTTCTCCTAGACAATTGACTGATGAAGCAAGGGAAGCTTTAAAGAAGGTTGAAAAAGTATTACAAGGCACAATTTTACATCGATGGAAGGAGGGTGCAGACATTGTGCTATGCATTCCAGACACCTACATGCAGCCTACAGGATTGTTGTGGCAAGATGGCCCTCTGCTTTGTGTTTATCCCAAGGCTAGAGATCTGGAGAGCTAGATCAGTAGAGTATTATCCTACAGCAGTTGCACGCTTAGCCCTGAATGGGATCCAGCAGTGCATACAATTTTTTGGTGTTTCCCCAACCTCGATCATAGTGCCCTATACAGGTCAGCAGATGAAGATCTTGTGTGGCACTGTGGATGCTTGGGCTATATTATGCTGTGGATTCCATGGAGAGATAGATAATCATTATCCAGAACACTCTCTGTTGTCCTTCTTTAAAGAACATCCCGTGATCTTTCTATGGTTACCTCCAGTGTTCCTATACAGAGGGCGCCAAACATTTTTTACAGATGGATCCAAAAATGGCTGTGGAGCTTATGTGATTAACAATCAAGAGCCAATTTTGTGTCAATATCAACCCGGCTCTCCACAAATAATTGAACTCAAAATTGTTCCTTTGCCTTTAATTTGCTCTCTGATTCATCATATTTGTTAATGCAGTTAAGATATTAGAAGTGGCTGGCCCTATTAAAATTAGCATCACGGTATGCCAGCTGCTGAGGGAACTTCAGGAATTGATCTGGAGAAGAAGTCACAAGTTTTTTGTCCAACATATTAGAGCTCATAAAGGTTTGCCTGCTCCTCTCAGTGAGTGAAATGATCTTGTGGATAGATGTACCCGAATGGAGTTCATCTTCTTAAGCTCATCATTGGATCAAGCACGACAATCTCATCAACAATATCATGTGCCTACTAAGACCTTAGAGCAGAAGTTTCATCTGTCTTGAGCAGATGCTCGACAGATAGATTTAGGATGTCAACAGTGTATCACTTTTCACCATGGACCTAGTGTCGGGGTTAATCCTAGAGGCCTCTTGCCCCTAAAGATTTGGCAAATGGATGTAACTCACGTATCTGGATTTGGGACTCTAAAATACATTCATGTTTCTGTGGATAGTTGTTGAGGAGTCATTCATGCTACCCCTATGAGTGGAGAAAATGCACGCAATGTTATTGGACACTGCCTATAAGCCTGTGCTGCTTGGAGAAAGCCTCAGCATTTAAAAACTGATAATGGCCCAGCATAAACTGCCAAATCTTTCAAATCCTTTTATAAACAGATGGATGTGTATTTGAGCCATGGCCTGCTTTATAATCCCCAACGTCAAGGTTTTGTTGAGCAAGCACATCGTACCTGAAGGAATGCGTAATTAAACAAAAAGGGGGAATAGGCCATGGTAGAACCCCAAGGGAACAAATATCCTTAGCCCTTTTTACTCTTATTTTTTTAAATTTTGGATGATGATGGCCTTTCTGCCGCTGACCGACATCAGTGTCGGGCGGGCACATTGAAAGGTTATGTGAAATGAAAAGACATGATCACTGGCTTGTGGCATGGGCCAGATCCCGTGTTGGCATGGGCAAGAGTGTCTGTTTGTGTGTTTCCTCAGGACCAGCAAGATCCGTTGTGGGTCCCTGAAATATTGACCAGGAAGTACAACAAGAATGAAGATCCTGCTGCTGCTCAACTTCTCGGTGTGACCCAAATGCTGTTCCAAATGGAACCCCTGTGGAGGATATTATCGGTGTTCCTGAGACTCATGCCGATACATCATGACTTTTAAGTCCACTCCTCTACTCTGTCTAAACAGTTGTCAATTTATCTTCTAGGTAATTGGACAGGAGAATTCGATTTCTTAATGGATCAGCTACGTGTAGCCATCATGACCGTGAACTCCACACGTGCAGATGCTAGACTGGCTATGGGATTGTCATCTTGGATTGAGGCTGCTATGAATCATCTGAGGGAGTGGGCGGGTATGGGAACCCTAGCTTGACTCTTGCTGCTGGTCTCCCTAGTGCGCCTGTGGTGTCTCTGTTGAATGAGGTTTGTTCAGAGGCGGCACGCGATTATGTTGGTACAGGTATTTGCAGCCATTAAATCAGGACAGTCCCCTCAAGCCTGGCTTACGGTCATTCAGAAGACCTTGTTGTACCTCACGCCTGAGTATGTATGAGTGACCCTGCCCAGTGATGGGCAACCTCCCTTCTACCTAAGGCATGGGACCTTGTGGGAGACGAGGTGTCCTAAGACTGCTTTAATGAACAGATGATCCTAAGACGGTTGGATGGGTTGCCACGCTCAGGGGTGCTTTTGCCTGCTTGATTAATTAAACAATAAGGGGGAACTATAGGCAGTTGCAATATGGTGCGCCTCAAAGATGGTGCTGGTTTCCATCTTCCACCCTCCCAATGGTGCGTGCTCCTTGTAATAAGGAAGTCCTTAATTGGCTATGCCTGCCTGGCCTCCCAGCTTCCGCATAGTGAGAGACGATCTTCATGACGCACATAGCTTGCTGGGATTGGCCAGCAGTAGCTATTTAAGTGTGCTCCGGGGTTTCCAAGGGGGCAGAAGATTGTATCAAGGTTCCTGAATAAAACTGCTTGAAGAAGATTTTCGTTGGTCCTGTCTTCCTTGCTGGTCGAGTTAGGGTCTTGGCATGGGTAGAAAAGATTTAGGAACATGGAGTGTACGATATTCTTCTAGATAATATTTTTATTCTATATGTCACAGGTTCATTCTTGTGACATACAGTTCAATTTTCTAGGGTTTCCCTGTTTCTCAAAGTCAGTATTTTCCCTACTGACCTTGAATAGGATGAATATTGTATTTCAATTTCTTATTGTAAGTTCCTTGATAAGGGACTTTGTAAATATTCCTCAATGTGTACTCAAAAAAATTTTTTCCAATTCCATTTTCTGCAATGATTTTGGTCACAAGTGGGTCCAGCTATAGAGTGAGTATAACAGTGTAAATACTGTGTAGCTACTTCAAATGATAGACTCCCAAATCCTTATTTTATCGAAAAATTACCAGACATCAGGAAAGCAAAGGACAACATGGACTATTGAGTTAGGTTTCTTATCCCATTTGATATTAGTACTACACTATGTAGCTTCCAGTATTCCCACGGCCAGAGTTGGGGGTTTAGGATGTTTTACCATGATTCTTTGTTCAGGCCAATCCTAAGATGCTGGATGATGTGCAGGGAGAAACGTGGCTTGAGGAGAAGTTAAATATCTACTTCAATAGGTTCACAAAAACAGGAGGGAGTCTATTTGAAATTGTCATTTGTGAATTCTACATTCTTGACATAGTTGGGCAGAATCCATGTTAACATTCCACTTAACCACATAGGTGTAGGAGCCACCAAAATCATATGTATACTATAGAGGGCTGCAATAACATTCGCCACCACTAGATGGCGCTGGCTTCCTCTGTGCCCCACGAGGAAGGCCGAGCTAGACAAGATGGCGCCGGACTTCGTGGCGCCAGCCGACTTCCTTTCAGGAAGTTAACTGTGTGGGCATGTGGAAGAGTTCCTTCGTGCCAGGTCTTTCCCCACTCCGGGGCGTGCCTGATGAGATCATGAGTAAGTGACCAATCAGGTGTGGATGTGCCTCGCTAGGGTGTTTATAAGCGTGCCATGCTGGCGCGCGGGGCTTCCTCCTTAAGATATCAATAAAGTTTGGTCACAGCTAGGGTTCCTATGTCCACATGTGTTTTCTTTCGAGGTGGCACGTGGGACAGTATACATCAGCCAACCAAACTAGATAAGATTGATGAAGGTAAGAAGTGCATTCTGCCAGGAATCTGAAAAAGTTATTTCCTGAGAGACACAGATACAGCATGTCAAATACAGAAGTGAATGCTAGTAGCAAACAAGTGAACTGAAAATGGAACTCTTGTTGGTAGATTTTAAAAAAAGGATTAGAAGAGCTGAAGGTACTTTCAACCCCATTAGAACAGCAATGCAAATGAACCAGAGTTTCTCATACTATACCAGTATACAAAGAAAGGACATGGACTGAGCTATGGCTCCAAATGCACATGTGGCCGACTATGGCCTTTTTGGGCAACATTGGAAAGAGAAGCCCTTGTCCTTCCTTGTACATCTTTCAGTTCAAGGGAATGTTATGCTGGAAAAGGCTGGTTAGAGAAGAAGGAAAATGTGAATGGGTAAGGATCTTATGGGCAGGAAACTGGGAAAGGAAATTATATTTGAAATGTAAATATAGAAATATCCAGTTAAAAAACGCAATAAAATTTGCTAAAAAATAAAAAAAAAATGAATGTTATAAAAGAAAGAAAAAGCTGCCAAGTAATCACACATATTGACTCGTAAATTTGAAGTGGTGTTCAGAGTAAACTAGTGGAAAGACTGAGATGATGAAGTCTCAACTAGAATCTCTTCTCTCCCAGATATCAGTGTCCGACACAAACTGCACTATAGGCATCCAAAGCATGAGGCATTTACACTGAGCTGAGGAGACAATACTTGTCTTTGCTTTGTTTCTTTGGACCTTTTTCTTCAGGTCAAAAAGAGTAAAGCCATGAGCTCTGAGGGGAACAGCTGTGCCCTTCCCAACAACTGGCTTTTGGAATGAAGAAACTGATTATATGAACTCTCTGACTTCCAGGAACCACATCAAGCAGGGAAGTCCAGATGATTCTGAGAGGATCGCAGCTCCTGATTCCCAAGTGTGGAAAGCTCAGATCAAGGCTGTTTCTTCAGCAAACCCACTCAACCCCTACTCAAGACACACCAAGCTTTCCCATGGACCACTTATTTCTTTTTTTTTTTATACAAAGACAGAAGACCAGATTCCTTCTCTTTTATCTCCCTCCCAAATGGCTGTTTAGCGGGAATAAGAGGTCAATGAGTTAACCCTAGAGATCCTCAAAGAATATCCAAGAGGTGGTTGCTGTCACCATGACACTTGTGACATCACAGAAAAGCTCAGGCTCTCCAGGATGCAAGAGATTTTTCATGGAGGGCCTAATGATGATGTCACTGAGAACGGCCACGTCCTACCTGCTGAACAGCTTTCCTTACATTGACAAGATTTGAGGGTGCCTTTTCCAGGAGTGTCTCCTGTGACACAGTGGAAACCTTTACATACTATATATCTTTAAAGCTAGAGACCTCTCTTTGCTTCATTAGTACTTACATGTTTGGAATAGAGAGTGTTGGTCAGGGGCTTGGCATGGGTAAAAAGGATCTAAGAACATGGGGTGGAGGAGATTCTTCTGGATAATAATTCCACTCCCAGGTCCATTCCTGTGACAGACAGTTCAAGTTTCTAGGTTTTCTCTGTTTCCCAAAGTCCAATATTTTCCCTCCAGACATTTAGTTGAATGAATATTGTATTACATTTTCTTATTGTACATTCTTTGAAAGAGGACTTTATATATATAATCCTGAATGTGAACTCAAAAATTCTGTTTTCCAATTTTATTTTTTGCAATGATATTGGCAACAAAGTGGGCCCAGCTAAAGCATGAATATGAAAATATAAATATTGTATACCTACTTCAAATGATAATCTCCCAAATCCTTATTTTATACAAAAACCACCAGCCATCAGTAAAGCAAAGGATAACATGGAGCCTAGAATGCGTTTCTGAATTTCTTTTAGGCTTCAAAAATTTTGCGTAGAAAGTTTTGTGGGCGTATTTGTGTCTTTATCCCTCCACTGGTGTCCTTCCAGGCTACGGGAGTTGGCCTCTTCATGTTCCATATCACCAATGTGAGTCACATCTTAGGTCACCCCATTAATTCATGGGTACGTCCCTTATCCAGGTCTCTTTCTCTTCCTGGAGGTTTCTCCCACCTCCTCATCTCTAAAATTCAAGATTTCCTTTCCTTCTCCTGACTATCGGGTCGTATCTCCTGTCCCTTCCCACGCAGGATCCATTCTCCTCTTCCTTCCTTCTCCCACCTAGTTCCTTACCTCAATCTGCCTCCTAGACTATTTTATTCCCCATTCACATGAGAGTCAATCATATGCACTTGGGCCATTCTTCCTGTTTATCTTCTTTGTATCTATGAGCTTTGTCGAGGACGTCCTGTAGTTTATGGATAATATTACTTATAATTGAGCAATTTCAACAACCCTGCTGGATCATATTTTTATAGTAGCATGTCAACATTGAAAATTATAATTTAGTATGAGTGAATGACAGGAGGAGCAAATTTAAGTAAAAAGCAACTTAAAACATAAATCAAATCACAGATTTTACCAGTTGACATTCTTATAATAATAATACTCTACTAACATGAGTAATTATTGTCTCCCAGGTGATTTTTTAAATGATACCAAAATTTGGCAGGCAAGTGATGTTTTCACCAAATAATTATGGATAATATGACTAAGATCAAATAAGATAAATATATTCTTTTCATTTTGATATCACTTGCTGGCATTTTTCCTCAAACATGATATACAATATAGCATTAAACATTATGGTATTACTTTTAAATTTTAATATTTATTTTAACCTAACCTATAAAGTAACAGGCTGCCTTATGTTATTTTTGCAGACATTCAACCTCATCCTCGCTTCCTCAGTTCTTTGTTCCCTCCTGCCCTATGACCCTCACCACTTATACTAGTGTCTCTTCATTATTCTTACTACTACATTCATATCCCACATGTTCAATATCTTCCATACCACCCTCTTTAAAACCCTACTCTCTAATCTCTGCGACCTATACCCGCTAAATAAAATCAAACCACTCACAGCTTCACGTAAATACAAGTATATTAAAAGGAGATTCTTTGATCTACATGAGAAAGAACACATGGTATTTGCCTTTCTGAGTCTTTGTTTCCTTACTTGGTACATTTTTCTAGTTACATCTATTTTCCTGAACCCATCACAGTTTAGTTTTCCTGGGCTTAATGAAATACCATTGTGTATATTGTCACATTCTTATGTATCTACGTATCAATGAACATTCCTTACTATTCTCAATAAAACAGCAATAGATTCCTTTGTGAAAAATGAAGAGAAAGCTCAGATAGAGAAGTCAAGATTAATTACTGACAAACTAAGAAAAAAATTTCAAAGATAAAAATTTGTGGTTATGTTAACTAGATCAGTGTATGTTAACGTAAATAAAGGATGTGGTATTTATAATATTTTAATACTAATTAAAATTGTTGAATATTCAATACTTTAGAGAAGTATAAAATTGCTTATAAAATTGTCCATCACTAAGTGATATTTCACTAAAAATTTAATCTTTTTATAAAATATTTTGGTTATATATATATATATATTCAAAATAAAGAACTTTAAGAAGTTACTGTCATAAAATTCCATAAAAACACCAAAGACAGGTTATATGAATAAACAACAGACTAGAAGTTATTGAAAACCTCTCCAGTTAAATTAAGAGACTTAGAAAAGAGATAGCATTTTAATAGAAGTGCACATGTCAAACAAGATACAATAAAATCCTGAAACTCTACTAAGATGGTTACTATGCATTCCTATGTGCTAAGGTTTCATCAACATGGTATATAAAGAGAAGGTATATATCAGAAAAATATATTCATGTTTAACATACTAAATTTCTTCATAAAACCCAAGCAGACACTTCTCTTTTTTGTTGCTTAAAAACTATGTACAAAGCACGGATTTTGATTATAACACTAATATTTCAAAACTATCATTAAATATGCAAAGATCTTAAAACAAAACCCAGAGTTTTCAGAGCAACCATTCAAACTTAAGAAGGAAAAGAAAACATTTTAAGTACATAGATGTGCGTAATGAAGTCCCCAGCTAACCAGTAACAGACGGGTCAAATTTATTGTTCTATATATTCCATAGAATAGTCTCTCCCAGTTCATTGTTCCTTAGCATACTTTATTGCTTATTTTTCTCTGTTTCTTACCTTCTGAGAGCAGGTGGTATTGGCCTGAAATCCACCATTCTTCATTCACAATATAAAAACCCTTTAGCTAATCACAGAAAAGCCTTCAAAGTGTATTTACATAGGTTTATTTAATACAAATTCAGCTTATAGTTTAAGGGGAATAGTGATGGAAAACATCTTTTCATACATACTGTTGAGGGAAGCTTGTTGTAATTTCCAAACCCAATGAGCCCATAAAGAAAACACACAATCTGGTTATTATAATTATAATCTATAAACGTGTATTGGGCAGATCTAACGTTATCATATCATATTCCCCAACCATAAACCCCTTGCTACATGTGCTTTCTCCAGACCATATGGATTGTTTCCATCATTCCTTCCTCCTCTTTTTCTTCAGTCCTCTCCCTTCCCCTCTTACCCTCTTCTGACTCTCTACCTAACCCCACCGTCAAACCTCCAGGTACAATTTTCCCCTCTGGCTCTCAGTAATAGGTTCTAGCATTTACTGACAGGTTAAAATGGGAAGAAGGATTATATGTGATAGCCAGAGTCCATGATAGAGGGCTAGTCGGGGGGAAACCTCCTTTGAGGAAGCAGATAAATATCAGGATACAAATTGCATTTTCTGGGGGAAGAGTAAATCCGTATATGCTTTGCATATCTATCCAGTGGATTCTGAGAAAATGGGGAATATTCTTCCTAAAGACCCAGCTATACCACACCTGATCTTATATCTGAAAAGACCTCTGCCATACCGCAAGGACATGTGCTCCATCATGTTCCTAGTGGATTTCTTCATAATGAACAGGAAATAGAAATAACCCAGATGCCCCACAACCAAACAATGGCTACAGACAATGTGGTTCATTTACACAATGGAATACTACACACATATGAAAAATAAGGACATTGAGAAGCTGCGGTCAAGTAGATGGAATGAGAAAGTATTGTCCTGAATGAGGTAACTGAGACCCAAAATAACATGTACACATTCACTTAAAAGAGGGTATTAGCCATAAAGTACAGAATTCACACACTACGATCTACAGAACCAAAGAGGATAAACATGAAGAAAGACCCAAGAAAAATGCTTGAATTTCACCCAGAAGGAGGAATAAACTAATGAGAGGAGGCAGATGGAAGGGAAGGATTGGGTGGCTGAGGGGATGGGACGGGAAATGGGGTGTGACAATCATTTCTTGGGAGAGACGAGCAAGAGGGACAGAGGGCAGCTGAATAGACTGAATCAGTGACTGTCCAGGGTGGGCGCTATCTCTATGATTATCCTGCAGTCTGCGATGGGTGAGGCTGCCCTGGCGTCCATGAGTGTGACTTTAGCTGAGACTCGGTGCAGTGGGGATACAGACTGAAATGGTCACTTTCTGTATCCACGGAGGACCCCAGGTGGAAGGATAAGGACACAAACCCACCCCCAAAATTTTGACCCAGATATTGCCTTTTCTATAAGAGACACAGGGACAGAGATCGAAGAGGAAATGAGGGAATGGCCAAAGGATACGTGACCGGATGTGAGACTTATCCTATGGGCAGACGGCAAACCCTGACATTATTGATGGTCCTTCTTGTGTCTGCAGATGGGAGGGTAGCGTTATTGTCCTCTGCAGGCTCCACCGAGAGCCGACTGTCACAGAAGCACAGACACACGGACAAATATCGAATGGAGCTTAGTGAGTCTCACTGAGGAGATGAGGGAAGGACTGAGAGAGGCAGAGGAGCACAATGGTCTTCATGTGGGGTCACTAACCCGTCGCCTGTCTGTGGATCCTGTTCTCCTACCCGGCTGCGTATTCAGGACCTGGTGGGAGACGATGAATCTCGTCCTGCAGAGACTTGATGTGCCAGGGGAGAGGGTGCACCCAGAGGGGTCCTCCACTCTCTCAGAGAAGAAGGGGGGAGGGTAGGAGGAGGGACTGTAAATGGTGGGGGCCTGGAGGGGTGTGGTGACAGGGCCGCATTTAGAGTGTTACCTGGTGAATAGATACAACCATTCTAGGAAGGGCATGACATCACGTGGACGGGAGCGTGACATCATTGGGGTGGGGCATGACATCGCGGAGGCGGGGACATCACATCATGGGGGCAGGATTTGACATCATTGGGTGGGACATAACATCATATCGGTGGGGGAATGATATCATAGGGATGGGGACATGGCATCATGAATCTTAAGAGAAAATAGATGAAACTAAAGAAAGAAACCAGCCCGAGAGGTAGCTGAGACCTAGAGACGCAAACATGGCGGCGTTTACCTATGGATGGTATCGGCTGTGACATAAATCTTATTCTATCTACGATCCACACATGCAGAGAGGACACAGGGAAGGAGAAGGCCCGTGAGGGGGAAAGCATCGACCTCTCTGAAAGGAAAACTGGAACAGATTCTGTGGGTGAGTGAGGGCGACTGAGGTCGGTGGGGACGATGGAGGGAGAGCGCGGTGCAGAGAGAACCGGCCAGAATTAGGGGACACACGGGTTAATGCAGAAAAGCGATGGATGCGCTGGTTAATTCATGGTGTCTAGGGGGCAAACTCCGGAGGATTTAATCTGACAGAGAACGCAGAGTCCGAACCTTCAATCTTTGAAATCGAGCAAGTGGGACCTCAGGGGTGGGGATGGGGCACATTCAGTGGAGTTGGTGTCTGAGGAGGTCACATGGAGATCCCTGAACAGCAGACCGAGGCTGGGACAGCGATTATAAAGATATAGCAAATGAGACCTTCCTGGTACCTTAAGCCTCCATCGATGTAAATGCACCCGAAAACCCCTTCCCGCTCTCCAAGGTTTGTGTAGCCCTCGTTCACCCTGAGTAAAATATATGCACACAGCGTGTCCCTGAACACCTTCTAACAGAGCTGTGACACGGAAATCCTTGGAGCAAACCCCAACTCACTTGCAGGCAGAACAAGATTCTGTTGACCGACTAGTTCCTGGGGCCACTTCATCCTTTGCACCTGGACACTCTAGGAAGCAGACATCAGAGATGTGTGTGTCTGTGTGTGTCTGTGTGTGTGTGTGTGTCTGTGTGTATTTTTATATGTGTGAGTTTTTGTATGTGTGTGTGTCTGTGTGTCTCTCTGTGTGTATGTGTGTGTGTATATGTGTGTGTATGTGTGTCTGTGTGTTTGTGTCTCTGTGTGTGTATTTTTAAGTGTGTGAATGTTTGTATGTGTGTGTGTCTGTGTGTCTCTGCGTGTGTGTCTGTCTGTATGTGTCTGTGTGTGTGTCTTTTTGTATGTGTTTGTGTGCATGTGTGTGTGCATGTGTGCGTGTGTGTGTGTGTGTGTGTGTGTGTGTGTGTGTGTGTGTGTGTGTTAGTCATGCATAAGCTAACCATCCTCACACACAGAGTGTCTGGATTGCTTTTCTTTTGGAAGGTTGGCGAATCTTTCTCTTGTCCTAAGAAAAGACCACCCTGGTTCTCACCTCTCTCTATTAAGTCATGACAGGTTGAGTGATTGTCATGTGTGAGGAGTCTGACCTATTGAAAATTGCTTTAATGGATTCAATAACCCTTGAAAAACACATCTCAACATTTACTTTCCTTTGTCTGTGATCCCTTGAGGGGATTATTCCATTATTATTATTATTATTATTATTATTATTATCATTATTATTATTATTACTATCATCATCATCATTATATATTATTATTATTCCAGGATTATTCCATTATATTATTGTCTGTGCTGTTACCAGTGTGCTAATGTTCACTGAAGGCAGGAAGATTTTTGTTCACGTATGTCCCATTGGACGGCCATGTTTTGGTTCTTGAAATGTAAATTTTTATTTACATGTTCTCAAGAGCAAATACATGCAAGTACAGAAAGTTCCTTGGTCTTCTACATGAGAGTGACACCCTCACATAGTCCTCTGATCTATTTGAGATTCAGAATTTAGACGAGCAATCAAAAGGTTGGTGACCAAAGACCCAAGTTAGGGAGAAATAAGACAGTTTTTCACAATGTTTCGGGCTTTGGGGATTGGTAGACATTACATAACCACCTTTTCATTCATAGCAGGAAAAGTCAAAATTATTAAATAATAGTAGGCAGAAAATTTTAACAACATGTGTGTGCTCGCTAATTTAAATTCCCTTATTTCATCTGTAGAAATTTATATATTCTCTTTCAGGTTCTTCTTGAAATTCTTTGAACACGTGAAAACCGGTATGCGTTTATCTGTACACATCCATCGCTCTAGTGATGGACAGATGACACGACTGTCAAGAGACAGACTGACCATCTTACCAAAGGAATAAATCTTCATGTTCCCGGAGGCATTTTTGGTCTTAGGTGCAGAAGTTTAAAATCCCCTGAGAAAGCTTCCTACAGCTACCATTTCCTATATGAGGTAATATCGTAGGATGTGGGTTTGTTCTTTGCATTTTGTTTCAAGATCTACAAGAAAGTTTTGACTGCGTGTACTATTTGGAGATGTTGTCTTTCTTCTTTTCTATAGATGGATTCTGGGTTGTAGATTCTCAGGCATTTTCTGAATCATCCCTCACAGTAAGGGCTGCAAGTGAGATGAGTCTTCATCAGGAATAAAGTAAAGAAGACAGATAAGGTAATAGATGACTCCCTGATGTATTTATCCCTGTGAATCTGAGGTGACTGTTGTCATCAACCTGTATATAAACTTTAACTTTACAACAAAGTACACTCACATGAATTTAAACCTTTGTACTTTTCATTGTGTAAATATTTGCAATAAAGAGAGCTTTCAAAGTGATAAAGTTGTGTGATGTGTGTAACTTATTTAATAGATTCCCTTGTATAACTTAATAGAATATATAAATGGTTTTCCTTCATGTTGAATGTAATGAAGACAGTGTCTCTTCTAACAATATATGTTGTAATTCTGGCCTCTATAAAATTTAATATGTGCATATCTTGCCTAAACATCCACCACAATTACTTATGGGATACTTCCTATACTTACTCAGTGTTTTTTCCTAAATATTGACTTTAAAATGCATTTAGCAGAATATATATTGAGGCAGATCGAGGGAGGGAGGAAACTGAATGGGAGGGAAGGTAGAGAAGGGAATGGGTAGGAGGAATTAGGTAGAGTGGGTTTGGAAGAATTAGGTATAGTGAATGCAGGGAAAAGGGAATGGAAATCACAAGTGTGGGGTGCGCATCTCTAGAAAGTGCCAGAGACCTGGGAAAGGCGAATCCCCAGGGTGTCTATTGGGGTGACTCTAGCAGTGGGGATACAGATCCTTAATTGACCACTTCTGTAGCCATGCATGACTCCCAGTGATGTGACAAGGATAAAAATTCACCCACAAAACCTTCAATCCAAAGTGAACATAGCCTACAAGACCTTCAGAGATAAAGATAGTTAAAGCAGACTTGGAAGGAACATCCAACCAATGGTTAGTGCAGATGGAGACCTACCCCAGGGGCAAGCTCCAATCTCTGACACTATTAAAGATACTCTATCATACTTGCAGACAGATTCCTAGCATAGCTGTCCTCTGAGTGACTCCACCCAACAGCTGAGAGAAACAAGTGAAAAGATTCACCACCAAACATTAGCTGGAGCTTGGGGAGTCTTTTGAAAAAAAAAATGTGAAGAATCGAGGTCCAGATGGTATGAGGGACTCCACAGGAAGACGAATAGAGTCAACTCACGGGGACTCTCGGCGTTTGCCAAAGACTGAACCACCAACCAGAGAGTGATCGTGGACTGAACCTGAACCCCCAGGACATAGGAAGGAAATGTGTAGCTTTGTCTTTTTACGGGTTCCCCCGACAATGAGTGTTGGCGTACGTTGAAGATGGAGACCGATATTGGAATATAAAATGAGTCAATAAACAAATGAATTTTAAAGACACAGATGCCCCATCTGCAGACAACATGTTTTGGGAAATCCCAATTCTAGTTGTTCGACACCCACATGAAGACAAAGCCTGTGGAGGGCCTATGGCCTTAGAGGTCATAATCTTTTCCATTCTGTTCTTCCATCAGAGTCCCCAAGCTCCACCCGTGGTTTGGATAGTGGGTTTCTGCTTCTGTCTGAATCAGCAGCTTAGTGGAGTCTCTGAGAGGGAAGCCGTGATGAACTCCTGTCTGCAAGCATAACAGGGCATCATTAATAGTGTCAGGGATCGGTGCTCATTCAAGGGGTGGGTCTCAATCTGCACTAACCATTGGTGGATCATTCCACACTCTCTGCTCTATGCACGGCCCCTGCATGTCATGTGGTCAGAATAAATTTTTGATCTAAAGTTGGTGTCTCTATCATTCCATTTGGGTTGCTCTCGGCTCCAGGAGACAGTTTCTTCAGGTCCATATCACTGAGGCTGTGAGTCTCAGCTAAGGAAACACCCATGTTTCATGGGCATCTCTTACCCCAGCTCTCTGCCTCTTTCTGGATGTGACCTCTACCTCCCCACCCCATCCATCTAGGCTGCTGTGTCTGGCCTCAGTAGCAGAGGGTGTGATCACAGAGACTGGATATGCAAGAAGAGGAGATACCCGTGGGGTCCCCTCCAGCTCAGAGGAGAAAGGGCTGGGGGAAGGATTGTGAGAGGGTGAACTGGAGGGGGGCAGTGTGCAGCATGTAAAGTGCATAAATAAACAAATAACTATGAAAATAACTAAGTCTACTTGAAGGTAAGAAGCAGGTGTGTGTGTGTGTGTGTAAGTAAGTAAGTAAGTAAACTTGAAGGTAAGAGCAGTTGTGCGTGTGTCTCTGTGTGTGAGTGTGTGTGTGAGTTTCTGTGTGTATGTGAGTTTGTGTGAATATATATATATATATAGACACACACATATATATATATATATATATATATATATATATATGAAGGTAAGAAGCAGGTGGGTGTGTGTTTAATATTTAATTATCACATTTGAAAAAACTGTGGTCTATACAGAAGACAAGTCAGCTTAGGCACTATGTTTACAAAAATTGGCATTTGCAGAAGATGAAGAAATGATTCGGTGATTAATAGCATTATCTGTTCTTCCAGAGAACCCGGGGCCGATCCCCAGCTCCCGAGTGACAGCTCACAAGTGGCTGTAATTTCAGCATCACGGAATCTCACGCCCTCTTCAACCTCCTGGACACTAGGCATGAATGTGCTGCACACGTGAACAAGCAGGTAAAACTCTTACATATGTACAAAAAAAAGTATAAAAACAGAAGAGCAGTCCCTGGTTGACATAATTTGATTTTCATGAATATTCATAGTGATGATCACAGTCAAATAAACACTTTATTGATCTATAATGAAATCAAAGCCACTAAAGTTAATGATCACATGGGTCACTTAAAATCTATTATTTAAAAAAATGCAATAAAAATTTGCTGTAATGACATTAAAATTTTATTAATATACAAATTAGTAAACATTAATATACTCATAAAGAGCTGGAAATAATACTTTCCATATATTAGTTTGGCTTTTATAAATATTGCAATTTGTGGTTAGTTTGTTGTTGGATTTTGTAGGATTTCATTTCAGGTATTAGCCCATAAACTCTATAAACTCATGCAGAATACACTACAGAAACGTAGGCTCTCCTGTGTTGAATCCAGGAAGGTTGCCATCTGTTTTCCTTCTTGTCTGATCAATTTTCTCTACGTACATTTCAAGGATATTTTTGTTCTTGGATTCCTCCAGTTTTGTCAAGCTGATAGCTGATTGCTGATAACTGGAGAATATTTAATTTTTGAAGATCATTTTTGAAGCTATTCCCTGATGTCTGCACTATCAGTGTTGTAGATTTTCAAATGCACGGCCTAATGAACAGCTATTCAGGGACTGAACATGCCTTATAACTACTATTGTTTGTCTTTTTAAAGAAGAAGTCAGAAAGGGATGGTGTTTGGAGTAAGGGACTCTGTGGGGGAAAACATACATAAATAAATTAATAAAATAAATAAATACAAAAAATAAAGCAGAAGTCAAACTATACAGGAAAATCAGATTTAATTGATAGGAAACAGTGTGGTTTTATATCGTAACATAATTCCTGAAATTTATATACTTTAATCAATCTAATGACTAATTCTCAAAAATCAAAAAAATTAAAAAAATATGTTACAAGTTACACAGTAGGTTTACCAAATCATAACAACAATGTTTCTAGAACTGTACAGTTTCTATGCCTGTATCCAATCCAGAAATCCAGTTGACATTTAGTTATTGCATGTCTTACATCATTCTATTCTGTGACAATTCATTAGTATTTTTATCTTCTGTGATCACACCTTTGAAGATTAATAATTACTTTGCTGTAATGTCTCTGAATTTGGATTTGCCCAGTTAACTTTCTCTTTTAGGTTGAGATTATACGTACTTGACACAGATACCAAAACGTGTTTCTTGCTTTGCTTATCGCAGTTAAACATTAGGAGGATGACTGTCATCTTAACAACTCCCAATTATGGAGTAATGAAATTATTTTAAATTATTTTCCTTTCATAGTTAAACTATTTTAATATATTTTTCTTTTGTATTTCCTTTTAAAGTAACAGAAGTTATAGGAGAATTACATAATGCCTATGGAAAGACTGCATGTCTCTTCAAAACTGTAGGATTTGTTTAAAGCATCTCGGTCATTTTTTTATCAAAATTTTGACCTGAATGGTCCTTACTGCATATCAGTAGAGTCAGAACAATGAGTCCGAGGAGAATATAATTATTGTCTTTCTGTTTGGGTGACTCATGCCTAAAACATTACTGTAGTTTTAGTGTCATGGTAATTTTTTTAATATCTTCCATATTTTCAGCACACTTAAATGGAATTTTATTTTTGTTTCATTATACTCACAAAGACTCAAGATTCTAATTTTATGTTATTTTATTTTATTGTTGAATAGCAACCTGAATCTAATTATCTGACACTAGCTGACTTTTATATTTGTATTCTGTCACTTGTAAATCCACATCAATTCCTGTATAATGTGTGCATGCATGTGTGTGAGTGTGTGTGTGTGTGTTTGTACGTGTGTGTGTGTGTGCGTGTGTGTGTGTGTTTGTGCATGTGTGTATGTATGCATGTGTTTGTGTGTGTGTGAGTGTGTGTGTGTGTGTGTGTGTGTGTGTGTGTTTGTGCGTCGTTATCTGAAACTATGATATTGATGTTGAGAATCATCTGGCTGAAATTCTTCTCCACCGCGCTACTAGAAATCACAAAGTGGAGGAGTGACTACTCCTGTTCCAAAATCATAGGCCCTGGGTGCCCAGAACTGACGAATGGACTGACCAAATGATACACAAAGCAGAGGTTAGCAATTCAGTGTCCTGAGAACTACTTAGCAGTTCCAGTCCAATGCAATGAATGTACATGTACTGAGGAATATGGAATTGTAGCATAACAAGCTGAGATCATTTACAAACAATTTCTGGATTGGATAAGAATGGACACAGAGAATTTTCAAGGCCCTGAGACATTAGCATGTGGTTTAAACTCTGTCCAGATGAAACCACTTAAGTACTGGACTGATCTACTAAAGTAATTTAGTAGCAAGCAAAGTTTACAATTGTTTGCAATTGAGCATGGTGGGGAATAAAGGGAACACTCTAAAACAAAGTTATGTTTCTTAAGTTTGTTTCAAGACACCAAGAAAGAGCACAGTGGTTTTGTTTTCTTTCTTTCACAGACTTTGCACCTTTTTGAAAGAGCACTTTGGGATCCTTAATTACCTATTTATTATCAGAACATTCTTCTGACCCAGAGTTGTTCCCAGTGCTGCCTTGACTTCTTGGTTCCTTAAGCTATAGATGATGGGGTTCAGCATGGATGTCACTGCGGTATGGAAGATGACGAAGAAATTATCAACTCCTTGTGGGTGGTTAGATTTGGGCCTCAAGTAGTTTTGTCCCAACCCTACAATGCAACCTATTCCCCATGAAAAAATTGCCAAATGGGCACAAAACTCACGACTCATTTGGGTTGCATAGTGAAGCAGGGCCATACAGTGGCCAAAGGCCATGACTGCCAATAGGAAACACTCAGTTATACCAAAAAGTGTGAAGAACAACATCTGTGGGGCACATCCCTCCTGAGAGACTCCTCAGATCTCACTCACACGGCTCTCCATATCTTGGGTATGACAGAGCCAGTGTGACCAATTTCCAGGATACATAAGTTCACCAGAAAGAAGTACATGGGGGTGTGTAGAGATGGACGGGTGCAGATAGCAAAGGCTATGAGAGCAGGATGAGGGTGAACAGAGGGAGCATTCTCCAGGGACCTCACAGTTCTTGGCAATTGCAAAGCATTTGGCAGACAAGCCCTTTTCCTGCCACAAAGAGCAATTGACACACTTGACACTCATCTCCAGAAACACAGAGCAGTAAGCCATTAGTAGAATTCTTGCAGATGAGAGATATTAATTTTTTAGTATTTTAGAGGCTCAGTTACATCAGAGTCAAAGTCTTTGTCTGCAGTCACAAAAATCAAAGCTTAGAAAAGATTTTTTCTCACATAATTTCATAGCTAATACTTTCTCTCTTAACACCAGGGGATTTTACAAAGTGTGCTAAGCATTGAGCCAAGTGTCCAAATACTTACAATAGAAGGTGGAAACATGTAGTCCTGGCACTAATGAAGCTCAGGCAGAAGGTTTACCTTGCGTTTAAGTTCAGTTTCACATGCTGTATAAGCTATCATTCAAATGAAGGAAAAGAAACTCTTGACTGTATCTCGATTTTTACCCATTCTTATCATTAACTAGTTATCAATGTTGTACAGAAAAACTGATCAATCCCCTCATTTCTATGCTTTCTTGTTGCCACAGGTATAGTCTCGCCATCCACCGAGTGTGTGTGTTGGGCCTCGATTATCCTCTGATTGCTATTATGAATATTCAAACCCACACAATAAAGGTATCATTTCCTCAAGACTCATTATTTTTGAAGATTAAGTAAAATCAAATAATCATTTGATAAATAAATGATTACTGGTTTTAATACATAGACTTAAAGACAAGGCACATCTCGATGTCTGCACAGTAACGAGGTCGTCAGAGAAGATTTTTAAGATGTGTACAGTGAGCCATGAAAGTGAAGAAGGATCAACCAAACATCACCAGACCCCTTCATGCCCCAACCTTCAATATGACAGCTGGCATTTGTAACTTAATAATTACTGTCTCTTTATAGAATATGTTTTCTTAGCAGGAGTATTACTGTGTAGGCATTACATGTCTGTTTTCTTAATATTGTGCATGATATTCTATTAATCAGACTATTGATTTAAATAAAGAAAACAAGAATAAAAGATGTATTGTCTGGATATGTAGTCCAGACTAACCTGAAATTCCTAATTTCTCTCCTCAGTCTCTTGAATGTGAGTATTCTAAGAGCAAGACATGGTGCCTGGCTTGATAAAAATTCCTTCCTATTCTTTCATCTCAACATCTTAGAAATCCACCAAACTACCTGTATTTCTGTACACATAGTATCTACACAGTTCATTCCTCTTTGCTCACTTTGGCATATGGCACCTGCTGTGTGCTTGCTTGGTTATTTACATGGAAAACTGTTCATTTCCAGCACAGCCTTGTCTTTTTTCAAATATCGTCCTTCTCTTCCGTCTACAGTTACACTCTGTTTTTCGCACTGTGACTGCTAAAGTAGCTGTTAGCGCTGTGGTGATGACTCCTTCTCATCTTGTTCACATTGTAGCCTTATATGGAGACTGAGTATGGACTGCAAAGTTCTTATCATTATGTTCACCATCCTCACCAATCCATGAGCTCTCGTGTAATGAGAAGCTCCAGGGTTTAGCTTACTTTGGATCCTTGGTGATTCTGCCTGTCCCTTCCCATTATACCTTCTGAAGTTCAGTCTCATGTCCCTCAAATATTGGAATGAGGCAAACTCATTTTTCTCCCAGTCTGATAACTTTTCCCTTCAAATGAGATGTCGTCTCCTGTTTTGTTGGTTGTATATGCATTTTCTGAAGTTTGGGTTTTCTTGCCAAAAGATACATCACTTTTTCCTGACAAGTGTAGAATAGGAGATATCACCAGCCTGTTAGGCTCTGTCTCTATTCACTTGATATAATGAAATGTCAGAGATATGTGAGTAGATCACCACATGGTTGATCCACAAATCAAATGTGATTTTCAGTATTTCCAAATTATAAATAAACATGTTACCTATGTTTACAAATACCATATAAGACAAACACACATGCACACACATATGCACACACACTCACACGAATGCCACATACACATGTCTGCTTATATATTCATGCAGAAACACAGACACAGAGAAACACAATAGAGAAAGAGGACATGGAGATTGTACATGAATTAAAATGTCAGTATAAACAACAATGCAGGGTAACAGTATTTCTTTACATCCTTTTTCATCATTTGGTCAATTTTAAATGCAGCGAAGAAAAAAAAAATGTATTCCCTATGAGTTTGCTTCTGTGTGAATTAAGTTAATTTCCCAAATCACTTAAGCTGATCTGGTGTTGAATGCTTGTCAGTTACATGGGACAAGAGCATGAGTGCATGTCTACACACAAACATTTTAGATTTACCTTTGTGTAAACTCTATTTAGGGGAGTTTCTCATCACAACACATATTTTTTGTTTCTATTCACTAATTGATCACTAGATTAATTTTCTATTGGGGATAATGAAAAACACAGCTCCCCAAACAACAACAACAAAAAAGCAAAACAATACAAAGTTTTCTCATGGGAGCAGACGACATAGTCAGGTATACTAGCTTATTAGATCTATTAGATTAGATCTGCACCCATTCATGAAAAATGTATAAAAATCTAAGTGTAGAGAACATAGGAGAGTCTTAAAGCTCTGACAATTAGGAAGCAGGAGTCCTGTTTTACATACTTGACCATCAGTGGACTCTGCTCTTGTAGAAAAATTGCTAGAATGAAGAGGATTCTATTGTGATGCATTTCACACATATTTTTATGTACTGTAAATATTTCTCCATATTAAAACAAAAAAACAAAAAACAAGTAAACAACCTTCCCACAGACAAAACAGAAAATGAATACTTTTCTAAATTTGAAATATTTTAAAAGCAACTTCCTTTTCATTGGTAGTTTCAATATTTGTATATGTAGCTCTCTACTTAGAGAGTAAGGCCTTGCCTCTCTCAGTTAAATTTCCACAAAATCAACTCAAGAACACGAATGTTATATTTACATTTAATTTTGTACAATAAAAATTATTCGCGATTAATCCTGAGGCCGCAGGACAGATTGATATATCTGTGCACCTCAGCTCACATCCGGGGTGCAAGGAGAAATTGAACAGTGCCTCTGGACACTGGGATATAGGAACAGTCAGCCACCTGTACCCGTGGTTCTGCTCTGCACCCAGGACAGCACTTAACGGCCAAACAGTTCCCTGTACCTGAATCCCATGGGGGAGAGTGCTGGACCCTCAGGGGTGTGGATAATCCTGAGAAGTCAGGGTAGAATACCCACCTCCCCACAGTACAGACCCAAGAGGGTATCGCACAGAGCGAACTTTGCCCTTAAGAGGGCAAGGACATGCAGGAGCAATCAGGGGCAGTAACCTTTGATTCTTGCCTGTGCCTAGAGCTTGAGAAAGGTCTATAGGAGAGCCTACACACAGGAAATCAGATCACCTGTTCCCAGGAAAGGCTGAAAGTAATCAGGAAAAGAGTTCTACAACAGTGATGACACAGAGGACTACAGCATTGTCAAGTCACTCTCAGAAGCAGCAAGACAAGCAAACACCAGAGACAACCCAATGACTAGGGGCAAGCGTAGAAACATAAGGAATAGAAACCAAGACTACTTGGCATCAGCAGAGTCCAGTTATCCCACCATAGAAAATACTGGATATTTAAACTCACCAGAAAAGCAAGATTTAGATTGAAAATCGCAATTGTTGATAATGATGGAGGAATTTAAGAGAAACCTAAAGAATCCCCTTAAAAGAATGCAGCAAAACACAAGTGAACAAGTAGAATCCCTTAGAGAGGAAACACAATAATCCATGAAAGAATTACAGGAAACATGTCCAAACACTTGGACGACTTGAAAATAGACATAGAAAGAATAAAGGAAGCACAAAATTGACAAATATGGAGATAGAAAAACAAAGAGACAAGGAGGGATAAATTCAAGAATCACCAACAGAATGCAAGAGACAGAAGAGAGAATCTAAGGGGCAGAAGATTCCATAGAAATCATCAACACAACTGATGAAGATAATGGAAAACAAAAAGTTCCTGGCCCAAAACATACAGGAAACCCAGGACAAAATACCTCCCATCACATAATAGTCAGAACACCAAGTGCACAAAACAAAGAGAGGATATTAAAAACAGTAAGGGAAAAAGGTGAAGTGACATATACAGTCAGACCTATAGGAATTACACCAGACTTCTCACTAGAGACTATGAAATTGAGAATATCCCGGACAGATGTCAAATAGACCCTAAGAGGACACTATTGCCAGACCAGGTTATTGTATCCAGTAAAATATTCAATTAATATAGACAGAGAAATCAAGATATTCCATGAAAAAAAAACAAATTTAAGAAATATCTTTCAGCCAATCCAGGCCTACAAACGGTAATAGATGGAAAACTCCAACACAAGGAGAGAAAATATATCATACTGAAAGCAAGAATATAATTTCCTTGTAATGAATTCAAAACAGAGACAAACAAACATAATTCAACCTTTAACAAGAAAAATAAAAGGAAGTGACCATCATTATTCCTTAATATCCCTCAAGATCAATGGGCTCAATTCCCCAACGAAAAGACATAGACTCACAGAATGGATACATAAACAGTATTGAGCATTTCGCTGTAGTCAGGAAACACACCGCACAGACAAAGACGGATACCACTTCAGAGTACATGGCTGGAAAACAAATATCCAAGGAAATTTCCTGAAGAAGCAAGCTGAAGTTGGATTCTAATGTCAAATAAAATGACTTTCTACCAAAAGACTTTAAAAAAGATAAGGATCATCATGGAGGATAAAGAGGATGATGACTTCACATTCATCCAAGGAGAAACCCACCAAGATGAACTCTCAATCATATGTATCTATGCTCCAAATGAAAGGGCACCTGCATTCACAAAAGAAACCTTACTAAAGCTCAAAGCATGCAATGTACTGCAGATGATAAAAGTAGGAGATTTCAACACCTCACTCTCATCCCTGGAGAGATCATGGAAACAGAAATTCAACAGAGATGTAGAGAAACTAACAGAAATTATGAACCAAATGGATTTAACAGGTATTTATAGAACATTCCATCCTACAAATAAAGGATATACACTTTTCTCAGAACCTCATGGAACCTTCTCCAAAATTAATCATATAATCGGTCACTAAACAGGCCTCAACATATGCAGGAAGAGAGAAATAATCCCATGCATTCTAGCAGATGACCACACACTAAGACTGGTCTTCAACAATAACAATAATGACAGAAAACTCACGTATACGTGAAAGGTGAACAATGCTCTACTCTATGACAACTTGGTCAAGGAAGAAATAAAGAAAGAAATTAAAGACTTCTTAGGACTTAATGAAAATGAAGATACAACATTCCCAAACATATGTGACACAAGGAAACAGAGCTAAGAGGAAAACTTATAGCTCTGAGTGCTTGGGAGAAGAAACAGGAGAGAGCATATGTCAGGAGCTTGTCAGCACACGTAAAAGCTCTAGAACAAAAAGAAATAAGTGAACCCAAGAGGTGTAGAAGGCAGGAAATAACCAAACTCAGAGCTGAAATGAACCAAGTAGAAACAAAAAGGACCATAGAAAGAATCAAAAACACCAGAAGCTGTTTCTTTGAGAAAAACAAGAAGATATATAAACCCTAAGCCAGACTAACCCGTGGTCACAGAGAATGTATCTAAATAAACAAAATCAGAAATGAAAAGGGATCCACAACAACAGAATCTGAAGAAATTCCAAAAATCAGGAGATTCCAGTATAAAGGTCTATATACAAGAAAACTGGAAAATATGAAGGAAATGGACAATTTTCTAGACAGATACCAGGTAGCAAGATTAAATCAGGATCAATAAACTATCTCAAAGATAGTTTAGATAGGATAGATAAATCTTATAGAAATAGAAGCAGTTACTAAAGCTCTCCCAACCAAAAAGAACCCAGTTCCAGATGGGTTCAGGGCAGAATTTTATTAAACATTCATAGAAGACTTCATACAAATATTGTGCAAACTAGTGTACAAAATGGAAATGGAGCACTACCAAATGCTTCTATGAAGCCACAATTACTCTTATACCTAAACCCCACAAACACCCAACAAAGAAAGAGAACTTCAGACCAATTTCCTTTATGAATATTGACGCAAAAATACTCAATAAAATTCTTGCGAACCGAATCTAAAAAACAATCATCCGTCATGATCAGGAATGCAGAGATGTTTTAATATACAGAAAACCATCAATGTTATCCAACATGTAAACAAACTCAAAGATAAGGACACATGACCATTTCATTAGATGCTGAGAAAGCATTTGACAAAATTCAACAACCCTTCAGTGTAGGGAGCGTCTCGGTAAAACATAAATGGTGCCGACATCCAGTCTCGTCTGGTAGTAAAGGATTTATTGCGCATGCGCAGGATTGTCCCCTTGCCAGGGCGGCTGTAGGATAATGAGGTGATCCGGCGCCCTCCTGTGGTGATCAACGGTATTGCACATGAGCATGTTTTGCACCTGGCGTCAGTTCGATGGGATGGTAATATGCTAATGAGGAATTCATGCTCCGCTTATTCCTGAAGGAAAAGTAGCAGGGGTGATAGTGGGGTGATTCGTGCTCTGCCAATCCCTGAAGGACAATTAGCGTAGCCACAGCCTGTTGTATATATAAGGCGAGAGCTTTTTCCACTCGAGGTCCCTGTATCAGCAAAGAGGTGGTCCTGCCAGAAAGGCTGTAGAGAAGAATCCAAACATGTGTGTCTTCCTTGCCGGACGAGGTGGGCGTGAAACTTCAGAATAAAAGTTGTGGAAAGATCAGGAATTGATGGCCCATTTCTAAACATAGTGAAAGAAATGTACAGCAAACCTGTAGATAACATCAAACTAAATGGAGAGAAACTTGAAGCAATACCACTAAAATCAGGCACTAGACAAGGCTGCCCAACTCTCTCCCTACTTATTCAAAACAAGACTCCATGTGATATGCAGAGAAACCAGACAGTAAAGGGGGGTCAGAGGGATCCAAATTGGAAGGGAAGATATCAAAATATCACTATTTGCAGATGATATGATAGTATATACTTAAGTGTCCCCAAAAGTTCCACCAGAGAACTTCTTAACCTGATAAACAACTTCAGCAAAGTGTCAGGGTATAAAATTATCTCTAACATACCAGGAGCCTTCCTCTCCTCAATGGATAAACAGGCTGAGAAAGAAAATAATGAAATCACACACTTCACAATAGTCCCAAATTATATAAAATATCTTGGTGTGAGATTAACCAAGCAGGTGAATGATCTGTATGACAAGAAGGTCAAGTATCTGAAGAAAGAAATTGAGGAAGATCTCAGAAGATAGAAAGAGCTTCCATGCTCACGGATTGACAGGATTAATGTAGTCAAGATGACCATTTTGCCAAAAGCAATCTACACATTAAATGCAATCTCCATCAAAATTCCTACTCACTTCTTTAATAGAGATAGAAAGAGCAATTTGCAAATTCATTTGGAATAAGAAAAAACCAGGATAGCTAAAAGTATCCTCAACAATAAAATAACTTCTGGGGGAATCATCACCCCTGAACTCAAGCAGAATTACAGAGCAATAGTGATAAAAACTGCATGATATTTGTAGAGAGACAGACAGATAGAGAGTGGAATAGAGTTGAAGACCTAGAAATGAACACAAACCTATCACTTGATCTTTGGCAACGGAGATAAATCCATCCAAAGGAAGAACCAGCATTTTCCAAAAATAGTGCAGGTTCAACAGGAAGTCAGTATGTAGATGAATGCAAATTATCCCATTTTTATGACCCTGTACAAAGCTTAAGTACAAGTGAATCAACGACCTACACATCAAACCTGATGCACTCAAACTAATAGAAGAAAAGGTGGGGAAGAGTCTTTAACACATGGTCACTGGAGAAAATTTCCTGAAAAAAACACACATGACTTATGCTCTAAGATCAAGAATTGACAAATAGGACCTCATAAAACAGCAACGTTCTGTAAGGTAAAAGACACTGTCATTAGGGCAAAACTACAACCAACAGATTGGGATAAGATTTTTACCAATCCTATATCTGATAGTGGGTAATATCCAGAATATACAAAGAACTTAAGAAGTTAGATTCTAGAAAGCAAAAAATACACTAATAAAATTGGGTACAGTGAGTTACAAAACATTCTCAGCTGAAGGTTATCAAATGGCCAAAAAACACCTAAATAAATGTTCAACATCCTTAGTCATCAGGGAAATTAAAATCAAAATAAATCTGAAATTGTGCATCATACCAGTGATAATGGCTAAGATATAAGTCTCAGGTGACAGCAGATGCTGGTGAGGATGTGGAGAAAGAGGAACACTCCTCCATTGCTGGTGGTATTGCAGACTGTACAACCATTCTGGAAATCAGGCTGGAGGTTCCTCAGAAAATTGTACATTCCATGACCTGAGGACCCAGCTATAAATCTCTTGAGCATATACCCAAAAGATGGTCCAACATACAACAGAGAAATATATTTGATTGTGTTCATCGCAGCCTTATTTATAAGAGCCAGAAGCTGGAAAGAACCCAGATGCCCTTCAACAGAGGAATGGATACAGAAATGTGGTACATCTACACTATGGAATATTACTCAGCTTTCAAAAACAATGACTTCATGAAATTCGTAGGCAAATGGAATGAACTAGAAAATATCATCCTGCGTGAGGTTACTCAATCACAGAAAAACACACTTGATATGCATTCATTGATAAATAGATATTATCCAAAAAACTTGAGTTACCCATCATGCAATGCACAGACCACATGAAACTCAGGAAGGATGACCAAAATGCAGATGCTTCACTCTTTCTTTAAAAGGGGAACAAAATACCCACAGGAGGGGATAAGGAGGCAAACTTTATAGCAGAGACTGAAGGACCTGCCGTCCAGAGCCTGGACCACATGTAGCCCAGACATATGCAGACACCAAAACTAGATAAGATGGATGAAGCTAAGAAGTGCAGGCTGACGATGACTGGATATTGATCCCTCCTGAGAGCCACAGCCAGAGTATGTCAAATACAGAGGCAAACGCCATCAGCAAACCACTGAACCAAGAATCAGACCCCAGTTGGAGGAATTAGAGAAAGGATTGAAAGAGCTGAAGGGATTTGCAACCCCATAATAATAACAATGTCAACCACCCAGAGCGTCCAGGGACCAAACCACAACAGAAAGACTGTACATAGACGGACTCATGGATCCTACTGCATGGAGCAAAGGATGGCCTTGCTGGAAAAAATACAATGAGAAACAATTTTTTCTGACATGTTTGTCCCCCAGTGTAGGGGTATGTGTGGAGGGGTGGGGAGGCCATGTGGGGATTTGAACTCCCTTATAGAAGGGTAGGTGGAAGGGTTAAGGGGCTTATGGACTGGAAACCTGGGAAGGGAATAACATTCGAAATGTAAATAGGAAATAGCCAACAAGGAGAGAGAGAGAGAGAGAGAGAGAGAGAGAGAGAGAGAGAGAGAGAGAGAGAGAGAGGAAGAAGAAGAAGAAGAAGAAGAAGAAGAAGAAGAAGAAGAAGAAGAAGAAGAAGAAGAGGAAGAGGAAGAGGAAGAGGAAGAGGAAGAGGAAGAGGAAGAAGAGGAAGAGGAGGGAATTGAAACAGAAAGAAAACTAAACTTTCATTCTCCCCATTCTCTGTCGTCCTCAGCTGTTGTTTAGGCAGTCGTGTTAGTGAGACGTTATGAGTGTAATTTCTGATGCTCCTTTGAGACACCATCTCACAGTAAACTTTAGTCTCTTACAATCTTCTTGCCCCTCTTCTGTAATGTTCCTCAGCCTTGAATCAAGTAACATTGTGTAGATAGAGCCATCGAGACTGGACTTGATGTTTCTATCCTGCATTTTGAAAGGCTGGGATTTTCACTGTGATGTTTGTAGCAGAGACTGTAATTAATTCTGTATATAAGGACACATGGCTTTGATTGTTGTTAGGAATGATACTGGTTTAAGTAAGTAAGGGGCTGTACATTCTCCCCCATAACCACAGCTTCAATAGCCTTATATATGTGGGTAAATTACCAGGACCATCCATGTTCATTGAACAGGACCTAAGCACAATTAGAGAGCTGTTGGCTATCACCAAGCTATTTATGCCACTGCACTGCCCTTATGGTTACCCTGCCATGTTGATCATTGTGTTTTACAGGCATGATGTGAACAATCACTTGAAACTGACAAGAATGATGATTGTAATTACAGGTTATACTAGAAATTCGACCTGTGCCTGGCACATCTTCCTGTATAAGAATATTGACTTTCTGATAGGCAGGAGGATTTAAAAGTTAAATTTAGTCTTAACCAAAAAGAGGAAATTAAAATTTTCCTGCTATAGCACGTTTAATTAATTGTAGCAAAATAAAATCTATTTACTTGATGGTGGGGAAATATCATTTAACAATATAATACTAACTCCTTTTAAGTGATAAAAGTCACAGATAGTTGGTAGCTGTCATACTGTGTAAAATAGGCATCAGGATTGTGACGATGAAATATTCTCTGTTTTATGCAAATGCATAGTAATAATGTACAAAATTATGTACCAAGCTTCATGCTTTAGGTAACTAATTGCATGCATTCAATTGTATCTAGGATAATTTCATATTACCTAGGTGTCAAATGCATAATAATTATGACTAAATTATTAATTAAATATTAAAATAAGCATAGTAGAGTTACCCAGTGGACATGGAAAATAAAATATATTAGAATAATCAAAAATATTTATTAAAAGCCAAATGATGAAAACATTATATATATAAAAGCAGCCTGTAGCTGTATGTCACCTTAAAGTGTTATAGTGTGTTCCAGTGAGGTGGTTTAGCAGATAAAATTTCATGCCATGAAAAACCAAGAACCTAAATTTGATACCTACACATATGTTTGGAAGACTTCCATATTCACTACATGACCAGAACACATAAAAGCTTACACAGAATATTAATAATGAGAATAATGAGAACAATAATAAGAAGAAAAAGTAAAAACAAAACTCTACGAACATTTTAAAGAAATAATGTATTGTATTGGCCTTAAAATAGGAAATTCAACACATTTTCTTAGTACATTAACTATTCAAAGTAAAATTAAAAGGCTTTTACTTCATTCTATATGAAAGAAAAACACATCAGATCGATTGTGTAAAGAAAGAGAGAACTGCAAACTGTACAATTAATATTGTCATTCCAGAGGAAAGAAACAGACACTACCCCAAGGTTCTATAAGTAAACATTTGGAGGATTTAATGCATAATATTAACATATTTAATCCAACACATCTTATGAAGATAAAAAAAAGAAAGCTGGAAAAAATAATGCCTGAGTGTAGTATCAGCACCTAAAATGTGGCAAGATGTCTCAAGTTCAAAGATACCTTGAAATACATGAGAAAATTATAAATAGGTTGATTTTATTATGGAATAAGTACTGTAGTATTAGCTTAGTGGTTAAGAACACTTACTGCTCTTTAGAGCAAACACGTTCAGATTCCAACACCCATGAAGCCACTTGCAACCAGCTGTAAAGCAGCTCCAGGGGATCTGACATCTCCTGGTCTCCCCAGGTGCCTGTGTCCATGTGCACAAATCTATACAAAGACATACACACATAACAGATCATTAAAATAAAAAAGATTCATGAATGTATTTTCTGCACATATTATGAATACTAAGCCTTCTACGTATGCAAACACAATTGATGCAATGTAATAAGAAAGGAGAAAATTCGCATATAGTTATGAAGAGTAAATTAAGGATTAATGCTTACACAGTTCAGTAAGCGTAAAACGCTAAACTTCACGATTGAATTGCAATGTAGATGTTAAAAAGAATCTAGCATTTGATTTATGAGTGAAACTATTTTATAAATTATTTTATTTATTTACATTCATTTCATTGTACACTCTCCTGGTCCCCTCCACAGTTCCTCATCCGATTCCACCTCTTCCTCCCCTGACGCGAGGAGGATGCTCCCCAGACCCTGCCAGGCACCATAACCCCTGGGACCTCAAGTCTCTCAAGGATCAGGCCAGACCAGGCCGTCCTCTGCTATACATGTGTCAGGGCATCACACCAGCTTGTGTGTCCTGCCTGGTTGGTGGCTCAGTGTCTGGGAGATCTCAGTGATCCGGATTAGTTGCGACTGCTGGTCTTCCTATAGAGGTTGCCGTCCCCTTCAACTTCTTCAATCCTTCCCCTAATTAAAGAACTGACAGAAGTCAGAGACTGATACCTTTTTAAAATAAATGTACCATTTAATTTTGAATGGTATCGTATGGGTTCTCATGTAAAATTGATGGATATGTATTTATTAGAGTCTTCTGAGATGGAAATTTGGCAGTATTTATACAAGTATTACAGTATTTAAGAGCCTTGACATCCTTCCAACAATGTATTTTGTAATTTATTCAAAATATAATGTAAATAATCACCATTGAGTACAGTGCATGAGTCAGTGTTCATGCCGATTTTCAGTAATGAACTTTAGTTAATGAAAATATAAATAATCTGAATTACACAGGTAGGCTATTATTTAAACAAAAGAGTATATTACCATTTCTTAATTGCATGATGTTACATGAAGAATTTCCCCATGCACATGTATTAAAGATATATTGTTAAATGAAAAACAAATGACAGAATATTGCATTATGTAATCAAACTTCATAAACAGAAGACTTACACATATTCTATAACTTTGTCAATGTTGAGTAAACCTGATACAAGAGCAGGGGAGGCAGTAGACAGAACACTGGGAGTTCTAGGTCAATTTGAGCTACACAATGAGACCCAATTTTAAAAACAAATAGAGCAGATTTGAAAGACTGTCTGCTAAAGCGTTCTTATTGGTTACATTTGGAAGTTTTAAGAAAGCAAGTTATTCTTTGACAATTCCATACATGCACAACACATGTATGGAAGCCCTCTACAGTCCCAATCTCTTATCTGACCCAAACAACATATCCTCTTTGGACCATATCCCCATAGCATGTGGATGCCTTTTATCTTTTTGCTTCATGACCCCCTGGATTTAACCTGAGCCTCTTCTGTGAACATGGGCATGCAGCTATACATTTAACAACTGGCAAGACACCCGTGGCTACATCACTTTCTATTCTCCAGCACTGCGCTTAGTTCCTTTGAATAGGCAGGATCAATATTATATAGAGTCTGTTCAGATAGATGTAACTATTGTGAGTTCCTGAGTCCCACAGCTGTATCATGCTCAGAGGACAGCATCTCACAGATCTCGTTACCTATTCTTTAGACCTAAAAGAAGTCAAGACCTGCACATCACTTATCTCTAAACTGGAAGTTATCTCCAATGGGTAATCATTTGAAAATGAATACTTAATTTTCTCCAAGGGAATCTCACTGGGTACACAAACTAATTTTAAGAGTAGACTGTGTATAAAGCAGTAAGGGAATTGAACATCATCTTTGGAGAATCCTTGTCTCATGAGGTGTCAGGACTTTTTCTTCATAATTTCTACTTCCTTTTGTTATTTGATTATTTATCTAATAATTTTTACTCGGTATGTTTTGTGTATATATTTTTTCCTGGTTTTATGTTTCCATGGAATTCCTGAGTGTGTGAATGGAAGTCTGGGTCTCAGTGTCTGTATCTGATTCTTGTAGCCTGCATTGGCTCTTTTCTATCTGCTTGTTTGTTCTACTCCAGTTCATTAACTTTCATTTGATTTTTATCCCTTAGATGACTGTTTTCTAGTGAGAGTCAGAAGAATGTAGATACAGATGACTAGAGAGGCATAGAAGAATGGGGTAATAGAGGGAAGGGAAATCATAATTCAAATATATTGCACAAGAAAGTCTAATTCTAAGAAAAGAATTTTAAAAATATACTTTCTAGGGCCTGTCTACCCCTTTTCTCAAAGTCCAAATTAGCTTCATATCAAAAGTTAATGAAAATATTTTAAGCCATTTCGAAGGCACAGAAAATGATTTGTTTACAGCCAATCTGGAACTGCCACTATGAGAGTGTAGCTTCTGTAGAGTTGCAATAATGCAGCAGGAGAGTCTTTAAATGCTTTCAGAGACATCAATCCACTGAGGATCAGTGGGAGCTTCACATGATGGATGTTACAAGTTTTGAATGGGAAGATATACATTTTGGATACTTCAGTTTTCATGAAACACTTCAAGATCAAATTAAATGTTGTATGGGATACAATCATGGCATAGGTATGTTCCTTTGAAATTTTCAAAATTAAACCAAGTAATACTAAAATATCATTAATAAATCAGAACATATTGTATCCTAAGCCCATATCAACATGACAATTAAGAAACAGAAGTAAATGTGTATCAGTGGATAAAAGCTGTTTCTGGAGAGGCACTGTTCTATTTCTGGGACAATTTTACTTCATTGGTAGATGGGTTAAATCAAAGTCTGATAATGAAGGCCTTGATGTAAAAGACCATTCTCTCACTAAGGGACTCTCAAACCCTGTTGTATAGGGCACTAGCATTTCAATCAATCATCTGAAGCAAGTTTTGCAATATCTTTATAACATTAAAATGACTGTACAGGACTTAGTATTCATTAATATCTCTTCTTCAAGCACAATATTTCTCATTTCATTCTTTGGTGTATCAAAATTACAAATTCAATTTCATGTAAATTATATGATGAAGGTGATGATGATGTTGATGATGGTGGTGGTGGTGGTGGTGGTGGTGGTAGTGGTGAAGATGATGAAGAAGTCAAAAACGATCTTTTGGACAGAGAACAAAGCCCATACTATCTTCAGTGTTTTTCCTTTCTTTAGTGTGTCTAGAATCAACAGTGAGAAATAATCTATTGTCAGTGTTATGTTGGGAAAGAGAGGTTTAAGCTCATCAAAAGCCCACAAAACACCAGAAGAGAAAGCAAAATTTGTCATGAGAAATTTATATATATTCTCACAAGAAATCCTTATCATAACCATAGCAATGAATCAATTTAATTTTGTGAGGCAGCAAATTGCCTTTCAGAGTTTAGCTAATTAATATAAAGTGATCATGTACAGAATGCAATCCCTGGCTGTCAGGACCAAAGCCCATGGATTTTAGATCCTATTGTCCTAGGATTTTAAAAATGAATGTCATAAGTGATGTGCTACCCTAAAACTCTTACCATATAAGTCACAAAGACACCATAATATATGCTGTGTATCAGGTTAGAACTTTTATATTCATATGTATTCAGAGTTTCAACGAGTAAAATGGTTCAGTTTAAGAACAGGACATTTTTCGGTTTGCATTTAAATCTCTAGTGTGAAGTTTGGTTTTGGAGGATCATCATACAGTGTTTCATTTTATTTTATTTGAACAGGTGATATAAGATAACTGTACAGATTAATGAGCCTCAGTTTGATATTTTTATGAAGCAGAGAGCATGCACTGAACCAATGTAACTATGTTTTTTCAATGACTTTTCTGCAACTTAACAAAAGTTAGGATACTCTATTCTACTTTTAGGGAAAAATGACTTCCATAGGATATAAAAATCCTTAATATATTTTCAGATCTTTTTTTCTTATTTTAGAACTTTTATTTATTCTTAACACATGTTTACAATGTACTTTGATCACACCGATCCTAAACTTTGTTCTACTCCCTCTGGATTCATTCCCTTTTCCAGCTTCATGTCCTTTATATTTTCCTGTTTTATTTTGTTTATAATTCATTGGTTCACTGAGTACTGCCTGCTGGGATCTTCCCTTATTCATTGTCTTAATTGTGTACAGGACTTGTTTTCCAATTCCATTTTCTGCAATGATTTTGGCAACAAATGTGGCCCGGCTATAGAATGAGTATAACAGTGTAAATATTCAAATGATAAACTCCCAAATCCTTATTTTATCCCCAAATCACCAGACATCAGTAAAGCAAAGGACAACATGGACTATAGAATTTGGGTTCTCTATTCCCATTTGACATCAATTCTGCATTATCAACCTTCTGTGTTCCCTTGGCCAGACTTGAGTGTTGTGGATATTTTACCATGATTATTCTTCAGGAAGAATAAGATACAAGAGGAAAAACAGGGAGAGAAATGGCTTGAGGTCCAGTGAAACCTCAACTCAATATGTTCATTAGAACAGGAGGGAGTCTATTTGGAATTGTCCTTTGTGTATTCTACATTCTTGACTTAGTTGCACAGAATCTATGTGAAAATTCTACCTATTCCCATAGCGTTAGGAGCCACACAAAGGAGATTATATATCTATATCTATATCTATATCTATATCTATATCTATATCTATATCTATATCTATATCTATATCTATATCTATATCTATATCTATATCTATAAATCACCAAAACTAGATAAGATTGATGAAGCTAATGAGTGCATTCTTCCAGAAGCCAGTTATAGATACTTTCTGAGAGACAGAGCTAGAGCATATTATATACAAGTGAATGAGTTCATGTAAAAATATAAAAATAAAAAATAAAATTTTCTTTTACCCTGCTAACTCTGGCACCAAAGTGTCTGAAATTCTCTTCTAGATATCTTGGCAGAAACACAATCTCTCTCCTGCTGCGCAATGTTTCATGAATCCACACACTTTCCTATACTCAAACCCTCACATAAAAAAACACACAACATAATAATCTTTGATCCAGTTGATTAGATATAATTGCCCACTTAAACATTCAAAGCTGGGAACCATCCATCCCTTAGGGACATTAATAACGACCTGTAAATACACAGAGCATAATCTTAAATTCACCTACCATGGCTTCTCACTCTGTCATCTTCCTTTCTCTCTTTTTTTTCCTCTAGTCTCCTCCTTTTCCTTCGAACTTCTCTCCCGCCCATTCTTCGTTCTCCTCCCATGATAACCCTCCTTCTATCCTGTTCCTGCCACTCACATATACTTTACAAATTCAATGGGGAGATGGTTCTGCTGAAGTAACCTCAGTTCTGAGCACAGGACAATGCAGCTGACCTTGGGGCAGTGGAATTAGCATCAAACACAGATAACTTCAGGGCAAACCACAACATGAACCCTAGTGGCAAACCAGTGAACTGAAAACGGACTTCTTATTGGTCGATTTTGAGAAAGGATTAGAAGAGGTGAAGGTGCATTCAACCCCATAGGAACAACAACGCTAATGAAATAGAGCTTTCTGGTGTAGGCCAATATTCAAAGAATGTACATGAACAGACCTATGGCTCCTACTGCATATGTGGAAGAGGATGGACTTGGTGAGCACCAATTGAAGAAGACCTTGGTCCTCCCTAGGGTTGACACCAAGTTCAAGTAATGTCAAGGGGTAGTAAAGAGGGTTATAGAAGAAAGGGAGATGGACAAGTTAGGGGCAGGAAACTGGGCAAGGAAATAACAATTTAAATGTAAATATAAAAACATCCAGTTAAGAAAAGAAATAAAATTTGATAAAAAAAAAGAAATATATAAAAGAAAGAAAACTGCCAACTAATCAAACCTATTGACTTGGAAATCTAAAATAATAGTCAAAGTAATACTATTGGAAAGAATGAGATGATGAAGTCTGAACTAGACCACTTCTCTCTCCCTGATAGAAATGTCAGACAGAAACTGCAATATAGGAATGCAAAACATTGAAGAGTTTACTCTGAGCTGAGGACACAATACTTGTCCATCCCATCTTCCTTAGTTACTTTCTCTTTTTGACAAAAAGTATAAAGTCCATGATTTGTCAAGGATACAACTGTGCCCTTCACAACACTTGGCTTTTGGAATAAAGAAATGAATGATATAAACTCTCTGACTTCCAGGAAGCAAAAGAACAGGGAAGTCCAGATCCTTCTGAGAGGCTCCCGGCTCCTGATTCCCATATTTGGAAGGCTCAAGTCAAGGCTATCTCTTCAGAGATACCACTCTACACCTAAGAAGGACTCACTGAGCTTTCCCGAAAAACCACATATTTCTTCCTTGTTTTTTATACCAAGACAGAAGGGCAGCTTCCTTCTCCCCATTTCCAATCTCTTCATCCACTTTGTTCTCACTCCCCAATTTCCTCTGAATTAGAGGCCAATTAGTAAACACTAGAATTCCTGAAGGATTTCTGAGAGGCAGTTTCAGTCATCACAACAGTTTTGACATCACAGAATAAGCTAGGGCTCTCCAGGTTAAAAGACATTTTTCATGGAGGGCCTAATGATGATGTCACTGAGAACCGCCATGTCCTACCTGCTAAACAGCTTTCCTTACATTGACCAGATTCTAGGGTGCCTTTTCCAGGAGAGTCTCCTGTGACACAGTGGAAACCTTTACATACTCCATCTCTCTAAAGCTAGAGACTTCTCTCTGCTTCATTAGTAGTTACATGCTCTGAATGGAGAAAGTTGGTCAGGGTTTGGCATGGCTAGAAAATATTTATGAGCATGGAGTGTAGGAAGTTCTTCTAGATAATATTTTTATTCCCAGCTTCATTGCTTTGATATACAATTAAATTTTCTAGGTTTTCTATGTTTCCCAAAGGCCAGTATTTTCCCTACTGACCTTTAATTGAATGAATATTGTATTTCAATTGCTTATTATAATTTGCTTGTTAAGGGGGTGTGTAAATATTCCTCATTGTGTACTCAAATATTCTGTTTTCCAATTCCATTTTCTCCAATGATTTTGGTCAAAAAGTGGGCCCAGATATAGTGTGATTATAACAGCGTAAAACTGTATACCTACTTCAAAGAGATACTCCCAAATCCCTATTTTGTCGAAAAATTACAAGACATCAGGAAAGCAAAAAACAACATGGACTTTTGAATTCAGTTCTCTAGTCCCATTTGATATCTATACACTCTATCCAGTTTCCAGTGTTTGCATGCCCAGACTTGAGGGTAGGATGATTTACCATGCTTCTTTCTTAAGGCCAAACGTAAGATACTGGAGAAGGGGCAGGGAGAAAAATGGCTTGATGACCAGTTAACCATCTACTTCAATAGGTTCATAAAAACAAGAGAAAGTCTATTTGCACTGTCATTTGTGAATTCTACATTCTTGACATAGTTGGCAGAATTCATGTTAACTTTCCACTTAAACACTTAGGTGTAGGAGCCACCAAATGTATATATGTATATATCAGCCAACAAAGCTAGATAAAATTGATGAATGTAAGAAATGCATTCTGCCCGGCACCAGATATAGATATTTACTGAGAGACACAGATGCAGCATGTCAAATCAAGAAGTGAATGCTGGTAGCAAACCAGCGCACTGTAAACGGACCTCTTGTTGGTAAATTCTGAAAAAGGATTTGAAGATTTGAGGGTGCTTTCAACCCCATAAGAAAAACTATGCCAATGAACCAGAATTTTTTTGTACTAGACCAATATGAAAAGAAAGTATGTGGACTGATCTATGGCTCCAAATGCATAAGTGGCTGAGCATGTCCTTTTTGGGCAACATTGAAAAGAGAGGCACTTGTCCTCCCTAGTTTTTCTTCCAGTTCAAGGGAATGTCACAAGACAGAAAGGCTGGTTAGAGAAGAAGGAAATGGAATAGGTAGGGAACTTATGGTCAGGAAACTGGAAAGGAAATAGTGTTTTAAATGTATATATAGAAACATCTAGTTAAAAGGAATTAATTATGCTAAAATAAAAAAATGAATGATATAAAAGAAAATAAATGTGAAAGTCATCCCAATTATTGACTCAGAAATTTAAAGTCGTAGTCATAGTAACACAAGTGGAAAGACTGAGATAATGAAATCTCAACTAGAAGAACATTCTCTCCCAAATATCAGTGTCACACACAAACTGCACTATAGGTGTCCAAAGAACGGAGGAGATTACCTTGAGTTAGGGACATAATACTTGTTTTTCCCTTCTTCCTCAGGACCTTTTCTTCTTGACAAAAAGAGTAAAGGTCATGAGCTCTCAGGAAAACAACTGTGCCTTTCACAACACTTGGCTTTTGGAATAAAGAAATGAAGGATATAATCCCTCAGGAACCATAAGAACAGGGAAGTCCAGATGCTTCTGAGAGTCTCCAAGCTCATGATTGCCTTATGTATAAGGCGCAGATCAAGGCTATCTCCTCAGCGATATTACTCAAGCCCTACAAAGGACTCACTGAACTTTCCAAAGGACCACGTATTTCTTCCTTATTTTTTATACCAAGACAGAAGGTCAGCTTCCTTCTCCCCATTTCCAATCTCTACATCCTCTTTATTATCACTCCCAATTTGCTCTGAATTAGAAAATATTAGTAAAACCTATTGGTACTGAAGGAATATCTGACAGGCAGTTGCATTCATGACAATAGTTGTGACATCACAGAAGAATCTAGTGCTCTCCAGGTTACAAGAGAGTCTACAGGGAATGCCTAATGGTGATGTCACAGAGAACTGCCATGGCCTTCCTGCTGAACACCTTTCCTTACATTGACCATATTATAGTTCGCACTTTCCTGGTATGTCTCCTGTTAAACAGTAGAAACCTATACATAACCCATCTCTCTAAAGCTAGAGACTTCTCTCTGCTTCACTAGTGGTTACATGTTCTGAATGGAGAAAATTAGACAGGGTAGAAAAGATTTAGGAACATGGAGTGTAGGAGATAATTCTAGATAATATTTTTATTCCCAGTTTCATTCCATTGATATACAGTTCAATTTTCTCTGTTTTCTCTGTTTGACAAAGGAAAGTATTTTCCCTACAGACCTTTAATTTAATGAATATTGTATTTCAATTCCTTATTGTTAATTATTTGATAGGGGATTTTGTAAATATTCCTCAATGTGTACTCAATAATTCTGTTTTCCAATTCCATTTTCTGCAATGATTTTGGTCACAGAGGGGGCCCAGCTATAGAGTGAGTATAACAGCGTGAATACTGTATACCTACATAAAATGATAAACTCCCAAATCCTTATTTTAACAAAAAATTACCAGACATCAGGAAAGCAAAGGACAACATGGACTATTGGATTTGGTTATCTAGTCCTATTTGAATCAGGACTACACTATCTATCTTCCAGTATTCCCATGACCAGACTTGAGGGTTTAGGATGTTTTTCCATGATTCTTTCTTAAAACCAAAAGTAAGATACCAGATGATGGGCAGGAAGAAGAATGGCTTGAGGACCAGTTATACGTCTACTTCAATAGGTTCATAAAAACAGAAGGGAGTCTTTTAGAAATTGTCATTTGTTAATTCTACATTCTTAACATAGTTGGGCAAAATCCATGTGAACATTCCACTTGACAAAATAGGTGTAAGAGCCACCAAAACTATATTTGTACACATCAGCCAAGAAAACTAGGTAAGATTGATGAAGGAGGAAGTGCATTCTGCCAGGACCTGGATTTAGATACTACTGAGAGACACAGATACAGCATGTGAAATACAGAAGCGAATGCAAGTAGCAAACCAGTGAACTGAAAACAGACCTCTTGTTGGTAAATTTTGAAAAATTTTACCAACTCGAAGAGCTGAAGGTGCTTTCAACCCGAGAAGAACAACAATGTCAGTGAACCAGCGCTTTCTCATAATAGACCTATATACAAAGAAAGTACATGGACTAACCTATGGCTCCAAATGCATATATGGCAGAAGATGGCCTTTTTGGTCAACATTGGAAAGAGAAGCCCTTGTATTCCCTACTTTGTCTCCCAGTTCAAGGGAATGCATTGCGGCAGAAAGGCTGGTTTGAAAAGAAGGAACGGGTAGGAAACTTATGGGCAGGAAACTGGAAAGGAAATGATATTTTCAAAGTAAATATAGAAACATCCGGTTAAAAAATCAATAAATTTTGCTAAAAAATAAAAAAGAATGATATAAGAGAAAAAAAGCTGCCAAGTAAACACACATATTGACACAGAAATCTGAAGTGTTATTCAGAGTAATACTAGGGGAAAGACTGAGATGATGAAGTCTCAACTAGAAGCACTTCTCTAACCCAGATATCAGTGTCAGACACAAACTGCATTATAGGAATCCAAAGCATGGAGGAGTTTACTCAGAGCTAGGGACACAATACTTGTTTTTCCCTTCTTTTTTAGGACCTTTTCTACTTGAAAAAAAGAGGAAAGGTCATGACGTCTCAGGAAAATAACTATGCCCTTCACAACACTCGGCTTTTGGTATCAAGAAATTAATGATATAAACTCTCTGTCTTCAAGGAACCATAAGAACAGAGAAGTCCAGATAAGAACAGAGAAGTGCAGATGCTTCGCAGAGTCTCCCAGCTCTTGATTCCCTCTGGTGGAAGATGCAGATCAAGGCTATGTCTTCAGCGATACCACTCAACCCCTACAAAGGACTCACTGAGCTTTCCAAAGGACCACATATTTCTTCCTTGTTTTTTATACAAAGACAGAAGACCAGCTTCTTTCTCCCCCTTTCTGTTCTCTTCATCCTCTTTGTTATCACTCCCAAATTTGCTCTGAAGTAGAGGCCTATTAGTAAACCCTAAAGGTATTGAAGGAATATCTGAGAGGCAGTTGCAGTCACGACAACACTTGTGACATCACAGAAAAAGCTCGGGCTCTGCAGGATACAAGAGATTTTTCAGGGAGGCCTAATGATGATGTCACTGAGAACCGCCCTTGCCTACCTGCTGAACAGATTTCCTTATATTGACCAGATTCAAGGATGCCCTTTCCAGGTATGTCTCCTGTGACACAGTGGAAACCTTTACATACTCCATCTCTCTAAAGCTAGAGATTTCTCTCTGCTTCACTAGTGGTTACATGCTGTGAGGCTTGGCATGGGTGAAAAAGATTTAAGAACATGGAGTGTAGGAGATTCTTCTAGATAATATTTTTATTCCCAGGTCCATTCCTGTGACATACAGTTCAATTTTCTAGGGTTTCTCTGTTTCCCAAAGTCTAGTATTTTCCCTACATACGTAAAAGTGAATCAATATTGTATTTCAATTTCTTGTTGTAAATTCCTTGTTAGGGGACTTTGTAAATATTTCTCAATGTACTCAAAAATTCTGTTTTCGAATACCATTTTCTGCAATGATATTGTCACAAATGGGGCCCAGGTATAGAGTAAGTATAATAGTGTAAATTCTGTGTACCTACTTCAAATGGTAATATCCCAATTTCTTATTTTATTGAAAAATTACAAGACATCAGGAAAGCAAAGGACAACATGCACTATTGAATTCTGTTTCTTGTCCCATTTGATATCAGTACCACAGTATGTAGCTTCCAGTGTTCCCATGGCCAGAATTGAGGGTTTAGGATGATTTACCATGATTCTTTCTTTAGGCCAAACGTAAGATACTGGATGATGTGCAGGGAAAAGAATGACATGAGAACCAGTTAAACGTCTACTTAAGGTTTGGAGATTTAGCTCAATGGAGAGCGCTAGCCTGGCAAGCGCAAGGCCATGAGTTCGGTCCCCAGGTCTGAATAAAAGAGAAAAAATAAAGTCTACTTCAATAGGTTCATAAAAACAAGGGGAGTCTCTTTGAAATCATCATTTTTTAATTCTATATTCTTGACATAGTTGGTCAGAATCCATGTTAACTTTCCAATTAGCTTCATAGGTGTAAGAGCAACCAAAAGTATATATGTATACATCAGACAAAAAAAAACTAGATAAGATTAATGAAGGTAGGAAGTGCATTCTGCAAGGAACTGGATATGGATATTTACTGAGAGACACAGATACAGCCTTTCAAGTGAAGAAGTGAATGCTAGTAGCACACCAATGAACTGAAAACAGACCTCATGTTGGTAAATTTTGAAAAAGGATTAGAAGAGCTGAAGGTGCTTTCAACCCCATAAGAACAATGATGCCAATGAACCAGAGCTTTTTTATTACTAGACCAATATACAGAGAAAGTACATGGACTGACCTATGGCTACAAATGAATATGTTGCAGAGGATGGCCATTTTGGGCAACATTAGAAAGAGAAGCCCTTGTCCTCCCTAGTTTGTCTCCCAGTTCAAGGCAATGTCATGTGGCAGAAAGGTTGGTTAGGGAAGAAGGAAATGGATCAGGTAGGAATCTTGTGGGCAGGAAACTGGGAAAGGAAATAATATTTTAAATGTATATACAGAAACATCTAGTTAAAAATCAAAAAAATTTGCATACGTATAAAAAATGAATGATATAAAAGAAAATAAAGCTGCAAAGTCATCACAAATATTGACTCTGAAAGCTGATGTTGTAGTCACAGTAATACTAGTGGAAAGACTGAGATGATGAAATCTCAAATAGAAGCACTTCTCTCTCCCAAATATCAGTGTCAGAAACAAACTGCACTATAGGTATCCAAAGCAAGGAGGAGTTTACCTTGAGTTAGGGACACAATACTTGTTTTTCCCTTCTTCCTTAGGACCTTTTCTTCTTGAAAAAAGAGTAAATGTCATGGCCTCTCAGGAAAACAACTGTGCCCTTCACAAAACTTGGCTTTTGGAGTAAAGAAATGAATGATATAAACCCTTTGACTTCCAGGAACCATAAGAACAGGGATTTCCAGATGCTTCTGGGAGCCTCACAGTTCCTTATTCCCATATGTGGAAGGCTCAGACCAATGCTATATGTTCAGCGATACCACTCAACCCCTATAAAGGAGTCACTAAGCTTTCCAAAAGACCACGTATTTCTTCCTTGTTTTTTATACCAAGACAGAAGGCCAGTTTCCTTCCCCCCATTTCTAATCTCATCATCCACTTTGTTATCACTCTCGAATTTTCTCTGAATTAGGGGCCAAATAGTAAACCTTAGAGGTACTGAAGGATATCTGAGAGGCTGTTGCCATCATGAGAACAGTTGTGACATCACAGAAGAAGGTATGACTCTCCAGGTTACAAAAGAATTTTCAGGGAGGGCCCAATAGTGATGTCACTGAGAACTGCCCTGGCTTACATCCTGAACAGCTTTCCTTACATTGACAGGTTCGAGGGTGCCCTTTCCAGTTCCATCTCCATTGATGCAGAAGAAACCTTTATATACACCATCTCTCTAAAGCTAGAGATTTCTGTCTACTTCATTAGTGCTTACATGCTCTGAATGGAGAAAGTTAGTCAGGGTCTTGGCATGGGTAGAAAAGATTTAGGAACATGGAGTGGAGGAGAATCTTCTAGATAATACTGATATTACCAGGTTCATTCCTGTGACTCAGTTCAATATTCTAGGTATTCTCGGTTTCCCAAGGCCAGTTTATTTTCCCTACAGACATTTAGTTGAATGAATATTGTATTTCAATTTCTTATTGAAATTCCGATGATAGGTGACTTTGTAAATATTTCTCAAGGTGTACTCAAAAATTCTGTTTTCCAGTTACATTTTCTGCAATCATTTTGGTCACAAATGGGGCCCAGCTAAAGAGTGAGTATAACAGTGTAAATACTGTGTACCTACTCCTAATGGTTATCTCCCAAATTTTTATTTTTTTGAAAAATTACCAGACATCATGAAAGCAAAGGACAACATGGACCATTGAGTTAGGTTTCTTGTCCCATTTGATATCAGTACTAAACTATCTATCTTCCAGTGTTGTGAATGCCAAAAGTAAGATACCAGATGATGTGCAGGGAGAAGAATAGCTTGAGGACCAGTTAAAGGTCTACTTCAAAAGGTTATAAAAACAGGAGGGATTATTTTAAAAATTGTCATTTGTGAATTCTACCTTCTTGAAATAGTTGGGCAGAATCCATGTTAAAATTCTTCTTAACTACATAGGTGTAGGATCCACCAAAAGTATACATATATACATCAGCCAACAAAACTAGATAAGATTGATGAAGGTAAAACGTGCATTTTACAAGGAACTGGATATAGATATTTCCCAAGAGATACAGATACAGCCTTTCAAATGAAGAAGTGATTGGAAGTAGCAAACTAGTGAACTGAAAACGGACCACTTGTTGGTAAATTTTGAAAAAAGATTAGAAGAGCTGAAGATGCATTCAACCCCATAGGAACAGCATTGCCAATGAACCACCACTTTCTCATACTAGACCAATATACAAAGAACGTACATTGAACCTATGGCTCCAAATGCATATGTGGCAGAAGATGAGTTTTTGAGCAACATTGGAAAGAGAAGCCCTTGTCCTTCCTAGTTTGTCTCCCAGTTTAAGCGAATGTCATGCAGCAGAAAGGCTGGCTAGAGAAGAAAGAAATGGAACGGTTAGGGATCTTATGGGCAAGAAACTGGGAAAGGAAATAATATTTTAAATGTAAATATAGAGACATCCAATTAAAAAACCAATAACTTTTGCTAAAAAAATGAATGATATAAAAGAAAAGGAAGCTGCCAAGTAATCACACATATTGACTCAGAAATCTGAAGTGATAAGTCAGAGTAATACTAGTGGAAAGTCTGAGATGATGAAGTCTCAACTAGAAGCACTTCTTTCTTCCAAATATCAGTGTCAGACACAAACTGCAGTATAGATATCCAAAGCATGGAGGAGTTTACTCGGAGCTAGGGACACAATACTTGTTTTTCATTTTTTCCTTAGGACCTTTTCTTCTTGACAAAAAGAGTAATGGTCATGAGCTCTCAGAAAAACAACTGTGTCCTTCACAACACTTGGCTTTTGGAAGTAAGAAATGAATGATATAAACTCTCCAGGAACCATAAGAACAGGGAAGTCAAGATGCTTCTGAGGGTTTCCCAACTCCTGATTCCCTTATGTGGGAGGCTCAGATCAAGGCTATGTCTTCAGCGATAGCACTCAACCCCTATAAAGGACTCACTGAGCTTTCCATAGGACCACATATTTATTCCTTGTTTTTTTTTTTTTTTTAACCAAGACAGAGGGCCAGCTTCTTTCTCCCTATTTCTGATCTCTTAATCCTCTTTGTTATCACTCCCCAATTTGCTCTAAATTAGAGGCCAATTAGTAAACCCTAGAGTTACTGAAGGAATACCTGAGAGGCAGTTGCAGTCATGACAACACTTGTGACGTCACAGAAGAAGCTAGTGCTCTCCAGGTTACAAGAGTGTTTTCAGGGAGGCCCTAATGGTGATGTCACTGAGAACTGCCCTGGCCTACCTGCTGAACAGCTTTCCTTACATTGACCATATTCAAGGGTTCCCTTTCCAGGAGTTTCTCCTGTGACACACTGGAAAACTTTACATGCTATATATCTCTAAAGCTAGAGACCTCTCTTTGCTTAATTAGCACTTACATGATCGGAATAGAGAGTGTTGGTCAGGGGCTCGGTATGTATAAAAAAGATCTAGGAACATGGGGTGGAGGAGATTCTTCGGGATAATAGTTCCACTCCCAGGTCCATTCCTGTGACAGACAATTCAAGTTCCTGTGTTTTCTCTGTTTCCCAAAGTCCAATATTTTCCCTCCAGACGTTTAGTTGAATGAATATTGTATTACATTTTCTTATTGTACATTCTTTGAAAGAGGACTTTATATATATTCCTGAATGTGAACTCAAAAATTCTGTTTTCCAATTTTATTTTTTGGGATGATATTGGCAACAAAGTGGGCCCAGCTAACGTGTGAATATAACAGTATAAATATTGTATACCTACTTCAAATGATAATCTCCCAAATCCTTATTTTATACAAAAATCACCAGCCATCAGTAAAGCAAAGGATAACATGGAGCCTAGAATGCGGTTCTGAATTTCTGTTAGTCTTGAAAAATTTTGTGTAGAAAGTTTTGTGGGTGTATTTGTGTCTTTATCCCTCCACTTGTGTCCTTCCCGGCTGCAGTAGTTGACCTCCTCATGTTCCATATCACCAATGTAAGCCACATCTTAGGTCACCCCATTGATTCATGGGTACCTCCCTTATCCCAGGTCTCTTTCTCTTCCTGGAGTTTTCTCTCACCTCCTCATCTCTAAAAGTTCAAGATTTCCTTTCCTTCTCCTGACTATTGGGTCATATCTCCTGTCCCTTCCCACACAGGATCCATTCTCCTCTCACTTCCTTCTCCCATCTAGTTCCTTCCCTCAATCTGCCTCCAAGACTATTTTATTCCCCATTCACATGAGAGTCAATCATATGCACTTGGGCCTTTCTTCTTGTTTATCTTCTTTGTATCTATGAGCTTTGTGGAGGACGTCCTGTAGTTTATGGATAATATTACTTATAATTGAGCAATTTCAACAACCCTGCTGGATCATATTTTTATAGTAGCATGTCAAAATTGAAAATTATAATTTAGTATGAGTGAATGTCAGGAGGAGCAAATTTAAGTAAAAAGCAACTTAAAACATAAATCAAATCACAGATTTTACCAGTTGACATTCTTATAATAATAATACTCTACTAACATGAGTAATTATTGTCTCACAGGTGATTTTTTAAATGATACCAAAATTTGGCAGGCAAGTGATGTTTTCACCAAATAATTATGGATAATATGACTAAGAACAAATAAGATAAATATATTCTTTTCATTTTGATATCACTTGCTGGCATTTTTCCTCAAACATGATATATAGTATAGCATTAAACATTATGGTATTACTTTTAAATTTTAATATTTATTTTAACCTAACCTATAAAGTAACAGGCTGCCTTATCTTATTTTTATAGACATTCAACCTCATCCTCGCTTCCTCAGTTCTTTGTTCCCTCCTGCCCTATGACCCTCACCACTTATACTAGTCTCTCTTCATTATTCTTACTTCTACATTCATATCCCACATGTTCAATATCTTCCATACCACACTCTATAAAACCCTACTTTCTAATCTCTGCGACCTATACCCGCTAAATAAACTCAAACCACCCAAAGCTTCACATAAATACAAGTATATTAAAAGGAGATTCTATTATCTACATGAGAAAGAACACATGGTATTTGCCTTTCTGAGTCTTTGTTTCCTTACTCGGTATATTTTCTAGTTACATCTATTTTCCTGAAACCATCATAGTTTAGTTTTCCTGGGCTGAATGAAATACCATTGTGTATATTGTCACATTCTTATGTATCTACGTATCAATGAACATTCCTTACTATTCTCAATATAACAGCAATAGATTCCTTTGTGAAAAATGATGAGAAAGCTCAGATAGAGAAGTCAAGATTAATTACTGACAAACTAAGAAAAAATTTCAAAGATAAAAATTTGTGGTTATGTTAACTAGATCAGTGTATTTTAATATTAATAAAGGATGTGGTATTTATAATGTTTTAATACTAATTAAAATTGTAGAATATTCAATACTTTAGAGAATGCTTATAAAATTGTCCATCACTAAGTGATATTTCCACTAAAAATTTAATCTTTTTATAAAATATTTTTGTTATATATATACATATATATACATATATATATATTCAAAATAAAGAACATTAAAAAGTTACTGTAATAAAATTCAATAACAACACCAAAGACCGGTTATATGAATTAACAACGGACTAGAAGTTATTGAAAACCTCTCCAGTTAAATTAAGAGACTTAGAAAAAAGATAGCATTTTAATAGAAGTCCACATGTCAAACAAGATACAATAAAATTCCTAAACTCTACTAAGATGGTTACTATGCATTCCTATGTGCTAAGGTTTCATCAACATGGTATATAAAGAGAAGGTATATATCAGAAAAATATATTCATGGTTAACATACTAAATTTCTTCATAAAACTGAAGCAGACACGTCTCTTTTTTGTGGCTTAAAAAGTATGTACAAAGCACGGATTTTGATTATAACACTAATATTTCAAAACTATCATTAAATATGCAAAGATCTTAAAACAAAACCCAGAGTTTTCAGAGCAAGCATTCAAACTTAAGAAGGAAAAGAAAACATTTTAAGTACATAGATGTGCGTAATGAAGTCCCCAGCTAACCAGTCACAGACGGGTCAGATTTATTGTTCTATATATTCCATAGAATACTCTCTCCCAGTTTATTGTTCCTTAGCATACGTTATTGCTTATCTTTTTCTGTTTCTTATCTTCTGATTGCAGGTGGTATTGGCTTGAAATCCACCACTCTTCATTCACAATGTAAAAACCCTTTAGCTCATCACAGAAAAGCCTTCCAAGTGTATTTACATAGGTTTATTTAATACAAATTCAGCTTATACTTTAAGGGGAATAGTGATGGAAAATATCTTTTCATACATACTGTTGAGGAAAGCTTGTAATTTCCAAACCCAATGAGCCCATAAAGAAAACACACAATCTGGTTATTATAATTATAATCTATAAACGTGTATTGGGTAGATCTAAAGTTATCATAACTTATTCCCCAACCATAGAACCCCTTGCTACATGTGCTTTCTCCAGGCCATATGGATTGTTTCCATCATTCCTTCCTCCTCTTTTTCTTCAGACCTCTCCCTTCCCCTCTTATCCTCTTCTGACTCTCTACCTAACCTGACCATCAAACATCCAGTAAAAACTTTCCCCTCCGGCTCTCAGTAATAGGCTCTAGCATTTACTGACCAGTTAAAATGGGAAGAAGGTTCATATATGATCACCCGAGTCCATGATGGAGGGCTAGTCGGGGGGAACCTCCTTTGAGGAAGCAGATAAATATCAGGTTACAAATTGCATTTGCTGGGAGAAGAGCAAATCCGTATAATGCTTTGCATATCTATCCAGTGGATTCTGAGAAAATGTGGAATATTCTTCCTAAAGACCCAGCTATACTACACCTGATCTTATATCTGAAAAGACCTGCCATACCGCAAGGACATGTACTCCATCATGTTCCTAGTGGATTTCTTCATAATGAACAGGAAATAGAAATAACGCAGATGCTCGTCAACCAAACAATGGCTACAGACAATGTGGTTCATTTACACAATGGAATACTACGCAGCTATGAAAAATAAGGAAATTCAGAAGCTGCTGTCAAGTATATGGAATGAGAAAGTATTGTCCTGATTGAGGTAACTGAGACCCAAAATAACATGTACACATTCACTTAAAAGAGGGTATTAGCCATAAAGTACAGAATTCACACACTACAATCTACAGAACCAAAGAGGATAAACATGAAGGAAGACCCAAGAAAAATGCTTGAATTTCACTCAGAAGGAGGAATAAACTAATGAGAGGAGGCAGATGGAAGGAAAGGATTGGGTGGCTGAGGGGATGGGAAGGAAATGGGGTTTGAGAATCATTTCTTGGGAGACACAGTCAAGAGGGACAGAGGGCAGGAGAATAGACTGAATCAATGACTGTCCAGGGTGGGCGCTATCTCTATGATTATCCTGCAGTCTGCGATGGGTGAGGCTGCCCTGGCGTCCATGAGGGTGACTTTAGCTGAGACTCGGTGCAGTGGGGATACGGAGTCTGAAATGGTCACTTTCTGTATCCACGGAGGACCCCAGGTGGAAGGATAAGGACACAAACCCACCCCAAAATTTTGACCCAGATATTGCCTTTTCTATAATAGACACACGGACAGAGATGGAAGAGGAAATGAGGGAATGTTGACAGGATACGTGACCGGATGTGAGACTTAACCTATGGGCATAAGGCAAACACTGACATTATTGATGGTCCTTCTTGTGTTTGCAGAAGGGAGGGTAGCGTTATTGTCCTCTGCAGGCTCCACCGAGCAGCCGACTGACACAGAAGCACAGACACACGGACAAATATCGGATGGATCTCAGTGAGTCTCACTGAGGAGCTGAGGGAAGGGCAGAGAGAGGCAGAGGAGCACAATGGTCCTCACGTGGGGTCACTAACCCGTCGCCTGTCTGTGGATCCTGTTCTCCTACCCGGCTGCGTTTTCAGGACCTGGTGGGAGACGATGAATCTCGTCCTGCAGAGACTTGATGTGCCAGGGGAGAGGGTGCACCCAGAGGGGTCCTCCACTCTCTCAGAGAAGAAGGGGGGAGGATAGGAGGAGGGACTGTAAATGGTGGGAGCCTGGAGGGGTGTGGTGACAGGGCCGCATTCAGAGTGTTACCTGGTGAATAGATACAAACATTCTAGCAAGGGGCGCAGGCATGACATCACGGGGACTGTGGCGTGACATCATGGGTGTGGGGCATGACATTGTGGGGGTGGGGATGACATCGTGGGTGTGGGGGCATGACATTTAGGGGTGGGGCATGACATCGTGGGGGTGGGGCATGACATCGTGGGGGTGGGGCATGACATCATGGGTGTGGGGCATGGCATCATGGGAGTGGGGCATACATCATTGGTGTAGGGAATGGCATCGTGGTGGTGGGGCATGACATCATGTGGGTGGGGAATGACATCATGGTGTGGGGCATGGCATCATGGGAGTGGGGCACGACATCATGTGGGTGGGGAATGACATCATGGGTGTGGGGCATGACATCGTATGGTTGGGGCATGACGTCATGGAGGTGGGGCATGACATCATGGGGTTGAGGAATGATATCATAGGGATGGGGGCATGGTATCATAAAGCTTCATGGAAAATAGTTAGAACTAGAAAAAAAAATCAGCCCGAGAGGGAGCTGAGACCTAGAGACGCAAACATGGCGGCGTTTACCTATGGATGGTATCGGCTGTGAGACAAATCTTATTATATCTACGATCCACACATGCAGAGAGGACACAGGAAAGGAGAAGGCCTGCGAGGGGGAAAGCATCGACCTCTCTGAAAGGAAAACTGGAACAGATTCTGTGGGTGAGTGAGGACGACTGAGGACAGGAGCGGAGGGTCGGTGGGGACGATGGAGGGAGAGCGCGGTGCAGAGAGAACTGGCCAGAATTAGGGGACACACGGGTTAATGCAGGAACTCGATGGATGCGCTGCTTAGTTCATGGTGTCTAGAGGGAAAACTCCGGAGGACTTAATCTGACAGAGAACGCAGAGTCCGAAACTTCAATCCTTTGAAATCGAGCAAGTGGGACGTCAGGGTGGGGATGGGGAACACTCAGTGGAGTCGGTTTCTGAGGAGGTCACATGGAGATCCCTGAACAGCAGACCGAGGCTGGGACAGAGATTATAAAGATATAGCAAATGAGGCCTTCCTGGTACCTTAAGCCTCCATCGATGTAAATGCACCCGAAAACCCTTCCCGCTCTCCAAGGTTTGTGTAGCCCTCGTTCACCCTGAGTAAAATATATGCACACAGCGCGTCCCTGAACACCTTCTAACAGAGCTGTGACACGAAAATCCTTGGAGCAAACCCCAACTCACTTGCAGGCAGAACAAGATTCTGTTGACCAACTAGTTCCTGAGGCCACTTCATCCTTTTGCACCTGGACACTCTAGGAAGCAGACATCACAGATGTGTGTGTGTGTGTGTGTGTGTGTGTGTGTGTGTGTGCATTATTATGTGTGTGTTTGTGTGTGTGTGTCTTTGTGTGTCTCTCTGTGTGTATGTCTGTGTATGTTTGTGTCTGTGTGTGTGTCTCTTTGTGTGTATTTTTAAGTGAGTAAATGTTCGTATGTGTGTGTGTCTGTGTGTGTCTCTCTCCGTGTATGTGTATATGTGTGTATTTGTGTGTCTCTGTGTGTGTGTCTCTGCGTGTGTGTCTGTTTGTCTGTCTGTGTCTCTCTGTGTGTGTCTTTTTGTATGTGTTTGTGTGCATGTGTGTGTGTGGGGGTGTGTGCATGTGTGTGTGCACGTATGTGTGTGTGTGTGTGTGTGTGTGTGTGTGTGTGTGTGTGTGTGGGTGTTAATCATGCACAAGCTAACCATCCACACACACAGAGTGTCTGGATTGCTTTTCTTTTGGAAGGTTGGCAAATCTTTTTCTTTTCCTAAGAAAAGACCACCCTGGTTCTCAACTCTCTCTGTGAAGTCATGACAGGTTCAGTGATTTTCATGTGTGAGGAGTCTGTCCTTGTGAAAATTGCTTTCATGGATACAATAAACCTTGAAAAACACATCTCAACATTTACTTTCCTTAGTCTGTGATCCCTTGAGGGGATTATTCCATTATTATTATTATTATTATTATTATTATTATTATTATTATTATTATTATTATTATTATTATTACTATCATCATCACCATCATTATATATTATTATTGTTCCAGGATTATTCCATTATATTATTGTTTGTGCTGTTACCAGTGTGCTAGTGTTCACTGATGGCAGGAAGATTTTTGTTCACGTAGGTCCCATTGGATGGCCATGTTTTGGTTCTTGAAACGGAAATTTTTATTTACATGTTCTCAAGAGCAAACACATGCAAGTACAGAAAGTTCCTTGGTCTTCTACATGAGATTGACACCCTCACGTAGTCCGCTGATCTATTTGAGAATCAGAATTTAGACGAGCAATCAAAAGGTTGGTGACCAAAGACCCAAGTTAGTGAGAAATAAGACAGTTTTTCACAATGTTTCAGGCTTTGGGGATTGGTAGACATTACATAACCATCTTTTCATTCATAGCAGGAATAGTCAAAATTATTAAATAATAGTAGGCAGAAAATTTTAACAACATATGTGTGCTGACTAATTTAAATTCCTGTATTTCATCTCTAGAACATTATATATTCTCTTTCAGGTTCTTCTTGAAATTCTTTGAAGACGTGAAAACCGGTATGCGTTTATCTGTACACATTCATAAAGCATGGCCGTCGCTCTAGTGAAGGACAGAAGATGCGACTGTCAAGAGACAGACTGACTTTCTTGCCAAAGAAATAAAACTTCAACTTCATGGAGGCAGTTTCGGTCTTAGGTGCAGAAGTTTAAAATCCCCTGAGAATGCTTCCTACAGCTACCATTTCCTATATGTGGTAATATCCTAGGATGTGGGTTTGTTCTTTGCATTTTGTTTCAAGATCTACAAGAAAGTTTTGACTGCGTGTACTATTTGGAGATGTTGTCTTTTATCTTTCCTATAGATGGATTCTGGGTTGTAGACTCTCAGGCATTTTCTGATCCATCCCTCACAGCAGGGCTGCAAATGAGATGAGTCTTCATCAAGAATAAAGGTAAGAAGACAGATAAGGTAATAGATGACTCCCTGATGCATTTATCCCTGTGAATCTGAGGTGACTGTTGTCATCAACCTGTATATAGAAACTTTAACTTTACAACAAAGTACACTCACATGAGTTTAAACCTTTGTACTTTTCATTGTGTAAGTATTTGCAATAAAGAGAGATTTCAAAGTGATAAAGTTGTGTGATGTGTGTTACTCATTTAATAGATTCTCTTGTATAACTTAAAAGAATATATAAATGGTTTTTCTTCATGTTGAATGTAATGAAGACAGTGACTCTTCTAACAATATATGTTGTAATTCTGGCCTCTATAAAATTTAATATGTTCATATCTTGCCTAAACCTCCACCACAATTACTTATGGGATACTTCCTATACTTACTCAGTGTTTTTTCCTAAATATTGACTTTAAAATGCAGTTAGCAGAATAGATATTGAGGGAGATCGAGGGAGGGAGGAAACTGAATGGGAGGGAAGGTAGAGAAGGGAGTGGGTAGGAGGAATTAGGTAGAGTGGGTTTGGAGGAATTAGGTAGAGTGAATGCAGGGAAAAGGGAATGGAAACCACAAGTGTGGGGTGTGCATCTCTAGGAAGTGCCAGAGACCTGAGAAAGGGGAATCCCCAGGGTGTCTATTGGGGTGACTCTAGCAGTGGGGATGCAGATCCTTAATTGGCCACTTCTGTAGCCAGGCATGATTCCAAGTGATGTGAGAAAGAAAAAAACCCACCCACAAAACCTTCAATCCAAAATGAACACAGCCTACAAGATCTTCAGAGACAAAGATAGAGAGAGCAGACATGGAAGGATCGTCCAACCAATGGTTAGCGCAGATTGAGACCTACCCCGAGTGTACCGTGCGTGACTTTCCGCCGGCAAGAAGCACATGGACATTTAGAAATCCTTGGGGCTGGGGATTTAGCTCAGTGGTAGAGTGCTTACCTAGGAAGCGCAAGGCCCTGGGTTCGGTCCCCAGCTCCGAAAAAAAGAACCAAAAAAAAAAAAAAAAAAAAAAAGAAATCCTTGCTATGACCAAACTGTATTTTAATCTTAAAGAGAAGCGCCCGCCGCGCCAACATGGCACGCTTATAAACACCCTAGTGCGGCGCACCCAGACCTGATTGGTCGCTTACACATGATCTCAATAGGCACGCCCCAGAGTGGGCAAAGACCTGGCACGAAGGCACTCTTACACATGCGCACACAGTTAACTTCCTGAAAGGGGGCCGGCTGGCGCGGCGAAGGCTGGCGCCATCTTGTAATGGCGGAGGCTATCCTGGCATTCCACGTGGGGTGCAGTGGAAGTCAGCACCATCTAGTGGTGGCAAATGTTATTGCGGCACTTTACACCCGAGGGCAAGCAGTGATCCCTGACACTATTAAAGATACTCTATTGTGCTTGCAGACAGATTCCTAGCATAATTCCCCTCTGAGTGACTCCACCCAACAGCTGAGAGAAACAAGAGTAAATATTCACCACTAAACATTAGCTGGAGCTGGAGAGTCTTAAAAAAAAAAGGTGAAGAATCGAGATCCAGATGATATGAGCGAATCCACAGGAAGACCAATAGAGTCAACTCACGGGGACTCTTGGGGTCTGCCAAAGACTGAACCACCAACCAGAGAGTGAACGTGGACTGAACCTGAGCCCCCAGGACATAGGAAGGAAATGTGTAGCTTTGTCTTTTTACGGGTTCCCCCGACAACGGGTGTTGTCGTACCTTGAAGATGGAGACCGATATTGGGATGTAAAGTGAGTAAATAAGTAAATGAATTTTAAAGACACAGATGTCCCATCTACAGACAACATGTTTTGGGAAAGCCCAATTCTAGTTGTTCGGTACCCACATGAAGACAAAGCCTGTGGAGTGCCTATGCCCTTTCATTCTGTTCTTCCATCAGAGTCCCCAAGCTCCACCCGTGGTTTGGATAGTGGGTTTCTGCTTCTGTCTGAGTGAGCAGCTTAGTTGAGTCTCTCAGAGGGAAGCCATGATAGACTCCTGTCTGCAAGCATAACAGAGCGTCATTAATAGTGTCAGGGATCGGTGCTCATCCATGGGATGGGTCTCAATCTGCACTAACCATTGGTTGATCATGCCTCATTCTCTGCTCTATGCACGGCCCCTGCATGTCCTGTGGTCAGAATAAATTTTGGGTCTAAAGTTCGTGTCACTATCATTCCATTTGGGTTGCTCTCTGGCTACAGGAGACGGCTTCTTCAGGTCCATATAAATGGGGCTGTGAGTCTCAGCTAAGGAAACACCCATGATTCATGGGCATCTCTTACCCCAGCTCTCTGCCTCTTTCTGGATGTGACCTCTACCTCCCCACCCCATCCATCTAGGCGGCTGTGTCTGGCCTCAGTAGCAGAGGGTGTGATCACAGAGACTGGATATGCAAGGTGAGGAGATACCCGTGGGGTCCCCTCCTGCTCAGAGGAGAAATGGCTGGGGGAAGGATTGTGAGAGGGGTGAACTGGAGGGGGCAGTGTGCAGCATGTAAAGTGCATAAATAAATAACTATGAAAATAACTAAGTCTACTTGAAGGTAAGAAGCAGGTATGTGTAGTGTGTGTAACTAAGTAAGTAAGTAAACTTGAAGGTAAGAGCAGTTGTGCGTGTGTCTCTGTGTGTGAGTGTGTGTGTGAGTTTCTGTGTGTATGTGAGTTTGTGTGAAAATATATATATAGACACACACACACACACACACACACACACATATATATATATATATATATATATATATATATATATATATATATGAAGGTAAGAAGCAGGTGGGTGTGTGTTTAATATTTAATTATCACATTTGAAAAAACCGTGGTCTATACAGAAGACAAGTCAGCTTAGGCACTATGTTTACAAAAAACATGGCATTTGCAGAAGATGAAGAAATGATTCGGTGATTAATAGCATTATCTGTTCTTCCAGAGAACCCGGGGCCGATCCCCAGCTCCCGAGTGACAGCTCACAAGTGGCTGTAATTTCAGCATCACGGAATCTCACACCCTCTTCAACCTCCTGGACAGTAGGCATGAATGTGCTGCACACGTGAACAAGCAGGTAAAACTCTTACATATGTACAAAAAAAAGTATAAAAACAGAAGAGCAGTCCCTGGTTGACATAATTTGATTTTCATGAATATTCATAGTGATGATCACAGTCAAACAAACACTTTATTGATCTATAATGCAATCAAAGCCACTAAAGTTAATGATCACATGGGTCACTTAAAATCTATTATTTAAAAAAAAGCAATAAAAATTTGCTGTAATGAAATTAAAATTTTATTAATATACAAATTAGTAAACATTAATATTCTCATAAAGAGCTGGAAATAATACTTTCCACATATTAGTTTGGCTTTTATAAATATTGCAATTTGTGGTTTGTTTGTTGTTGGATTTTGTAGGATTTCATTTCAGGTATTAGCCCATAAACTCTATAAACTCATGCAGAATACACTACAGGAACGTAGGCTCTCCTGTGTTGAATCCAGGAAGGTTGCCATCTGTTTTCCTTCTTGTCTGATCAATTTTCTCTACGTACATTTCAAGGATATTTTTGTTCTTGGATTCCTCCAGTTTTGTCAAGCTGATAGCTGATTGCTGATAACTGGAGAATATTTAATTTTTGAAGATCACTTTTGAAGCTATTCCCTGACGTCTGCACTATCAGTGTTGTAGATTTTCAAATGCACGGCCTAATGAACAGCTATTCAGGGACTGAACATGCCTTATAACTACTATTGTTTGTCTTTTTAAAGAAGAAGTCAGAAAGGGATGGTGTTTGGAGTAAGGGACTCTGTGGGGGAAAACATACATAAATAAATTAATAAAATAAATAAATACAAAAATAAAGGAGAAGTCAAACTATATAGGAAAATCAGATTTAATTGACAGGAAACAGTGTGGTTTTATATCATAACATAATTCCTGAATTTTATATACTTTAATCATTCTAATGACTAATTCTCAAAAATCAGAAAAATTAAAAAAATATGTTACAAGTTTCACAGTAGGTTTACCAAATCATAACAACAATGTTTCTAGAACTGTACACTTTCTATGCCCATATCCAATCCAGAAATCCAGTTGACATTTAGTTATTGCATGTCTTACATCATTATATTCTGTGAAAATTCATTAGTATTTTTATCTTCTGTGATCACACCTTTGAAGATTAATAATTACTCTGCTGGAATATCTCTGAATTTGGATTTGCCCAGTTGATTTTCTCTTTTAGGTTGAGATTATACGTACTTGACACAGATACCAAAACGTGTTTCTTGCTTTGCTTATCGCTGTTAAACATTAGGAGGATGACTGTCATCTTAACAACTCCCAATTATGGAGTAATGAAATTATTTTAAATTATTTTCCTTTCATAGTTAAACTATTTTAATATATTTTTCTTTTGTATTTCCTTTTAAAGTAACAGAAGTTATAGGAGAATTACATAATGCCTATGGAAAGACTGCATGTCTCTTCAAAATTGTAGGATTTGTTTACAGCATCTTGGTCATTTTTTTATCAAAATTTTGACCTGAATGGTCCTTACTGCATATCAGTAGAGTCAGAACAATGAGTCCGACGAGAATATAAATATTGTCTTTCTGTTTGGGTGACTCATGCCTAAAACATTACTGTAGTTTTAGTGTCATGGTAATTTTTTTTAATATCTTCCATATTTTCAGCACACTTAAATGGAATTTTATTTTTGTTTCATTATACTCACAAAGACTCAAGATTCTAATTTTATGTTATTTTATTTTCTTGTTGAATAGCAACCTGAATCTAATTATCTGACACTAGCTGACTTTTATATTTGTATTCTGTCACTTGTAAACCCACTTCAATTCCTGTATAATGTGTGCATGCATGTGTGTGAGTGTGTGTGTGTGTGTTTGTACGTGTGTGTGTGTGTGCGTGTGTGTGTGTGTTTGTGCATGTGTGTATGTATGCGTGTGTGTGTGTGTTTGTGTGTGAGTGTGTGTGTGTGTGTGTGTGTGTGTCGTTATCTGAAACTATGATATTGATGTTGAGAACCATCTGGCTGAAATTCTTTTCCACCGCACTACTAGAAATCAAAAAGTGGAGGAGAGACTACTCCTGTTCCAAAACCATAGACCCTGAGTGCCCAGAACTGATGTATGGACTGAACAAATAGTACAAAAAGCAGAGCCTAACAATTCACTGTCCCGAGACCTACTTAGCAGTTCCAGTCCAATGCAATGAATTTACATGTACTGAGGAATATGGAATTGTAGCATAACGAGCTGAAATCGTTTACAAACAATTTCTGGAAGATTTCCAAATAGCTAAGAATTGATACAGGGAATTTTCAAGGCCCCTGAGACATAGCATGTGGTTTAAACTCTGCCCAGATGAAAACATTTAAGTACTTGACTAATCTACTAAAGTAATTTAGTAGCAAGCATACTTTACAATAGTTTGCAAATAAGCATGGTGGGGAATGAAGAGAACACTTTAAAACAAAGTTAAGTTTCTTAAAGTTTGTTTCAAGACCGCAAAAAAAACAGCACAGTGGTTTTGTTTTTGTTTTTGTTTTTTTTGTTTTTTTTTTTCGTTTTTGTTTTTGTTTTTTCTTTCACAGTCTTTGCACCTTTTTAAAAAGAACTTTGGGATCGATAATTATCTACTTATTATCAGAACTTTCTTCAGATCCAGAGTTCTTCTCAGTGCTGCCTTGACTTCTTGGTTCATTAAGCTATAGATGATAGGGTTCAGCATGGATGTCACTGTGGTATGGAAGATGACAAAGAATTTATGAACTCCTTGTGGGTGGTTAGAATTGGGTCTCAAGTAGTTTTGACCCAACCCCACAAGGCATCCTAATCCCCATGAAAAAAGTGCCAAATGGACACATACCTCAATACTATTTGGATTGAATAGTGAAGTGGGGTCATACAGTGGCCAAAGGCCGTGGCTGCCAATAGGCAGCATTCAGTTATTCCTAAAAGTGTGAAGAAAATATTTGTGTGGCGTATCCCTCCTGATAGATTCCTCAGATCTCACTTACACAGCTCTCCATATCTTGGGTATGACAGAGCCAGTGTAACCAATTTCCAGGATACATCAGTTCGCCAGAAAGAAGTACATGGGGTTGTGTAGAGATGGACTAATGTAGATAGCAATGCTATGGGAGCAGAATGAGGGTGAACAGGATGAAGCATTCTCGAGGAACCTCAAAGCATTTGACAAACAATTCGTTTTCCTGTAACAAAGAGCAATTGACACAATTGACACTCATCTCCTGGAACAGAGCAGTAAAGCATTAGAAGGATTCTTGCAGATGAAGGATATTAATTTTTTCCTACTTTTAGACAATCACATCAGAGCCAAAGTCTTTCTCTGTAGTCACAAAACTCAAAGCTTAGAAGTGATTTATTATCACAGATTTTCATATCTAATACTTTCTTTCTTTACACCAGGGGTTTTTCCAAAGTGTGCTAACCATTAAGCCAAGTGTCCAAATATTTACAAAGAAGGTGCAAACTTGTATTAATGAAGCTCAGCCAGAAGGTTTACCATGGGTCTCAGTTCAGTTTCACATGCCATATAGGCAATCATTCAAATTAAGGAAAAGAAAACCTTGACTGTATCTGAATTTTTTACCCATTCTTATCATTAATTCGTTATCAATATTATACAGAAAAACAGATCAACCCACTCATTTCTATGCTTTCTTGTTGCCAAAGTTATAGTGTCTCCAACCACCCTGTGTTTATTTTGGGCCCCAATTATTCTCTGATTGCTATTATGAATATGGAAACCCACACAATATAGGTATAATTTCCTCAAGACTCATTATTTTTGTAGATAAAGTAAAATCCAATAATCATTTGATAAATATATGATTACTGGTTTTAATACATAGAATTAAAAGCAAGGCCCATCTCGATGTCTGCACAGTAACGAGGTCGTCAGAGAATCCTTTTAAGATGTGTAAAGTGAGCCGTGAAAGTGAAGAATGATCAACCAAACAACACCATAACACTCATGTCACAACCTTCAATATGACAGCTGGTATTTTGTAACTGAATAGTTCTTGTCTCTTTATTGAACATATTTTCTTAGCAGGAGTATCACTGCATAGGCATTAAATTTCTGTTTTCTTAATATTGTTCATGATATTCTATCAATCAGACTATTGATTTAAATAAAGAAAAAATAATAAAATATGTGTTGTCTTGATATGTAGTCCAGACTAACCTGAAATTCCTAATTTTTCTCCCTCAGTCTCTTGAATGTGAGTATTCTAAGAGCAAACATGGTTCCTGTCTTGATAGGAATTCCTACCTACTCTTTCATCTCAACATCTTAGAATTCCACCAAACAACCTGTATTTCTGTACACATAGTATCTACACAGTTCATTCCTCTTTGCCCACTTTTGCATATGGCACCTGCTGTGTGCTTGTTTGGTTACTTACACGGAAAACTGTTCAGTTCCCGCACAGCCTTGTCTGTTTTCAAATATCGTCCTTCTCTTCTGTCTATAGTTACACTCTGTTTTTCACAATGTGACTGATAAAGTAGCTGTTAGCTCTGTGGTGGTGACTCCTTCTCATCTTGTTCACATTGTAGCCTTATATGGAGACTGAGTATGGACTGCCAAGTTCTTATCATTATGTTCACCATCCTCACCAATCCATGAGCTCTCGTGTAATGAGAAGCTCCAGGGTTTAGCTTACTTTGGATCCTTGGGGATTCTGCCTGTCCCTTCCCATTATATCTTCTGCAGTTCAGTCTCATGTCCCTCAAATATTGGAACGTGGCAAACTCATTTTTCTCCCAGTCTGATAACTTTTCCCTTCAAATGAGATGTCGTCTCCTGTTTTGTGGGGTGTATATGTCTTTGCTGAAGTTTGGGTTTTCTTTTCAAAAATACACCACTTTTTCCTGACAAGTGTAGAGAAGGAGATATCACCAGCCTGTTAGGCTCTCTCTCTATTCACCTGATATAATGAAATGTCAGAGGTATGTGAGTAGATCAGCACAAGGTTGATCCACAAATCAAATGTGATTTTCAGTATTTCCAAATTATAAATAAACATGTTACCTATGTTTACAAATACCATATAAGACAAACACACATACACACACATATGCACACACATTCACACGAATGCCACATACACATGTCTGCTTATATATTCATGCAGAAACACAGATACAGAGAAACACAATAGAGAAAGAGGACATGGAGATTGTACAAGAATTAAAATGTTAGTATAAACAACAATGCAGGGTAACAGTATTTCTTTACATCCTTTTTCACCATTTGGTCAATTATAAATGCAGCGAAGAAAAAAAAAGTATTCCCTATGAGTTTGCTTCTGTGTGAATTAAGTTAATTTCCCAAACCACTTAAGTTGATCTGGTGTTGAATGTTTGTCAGCTACATGGGACATGAGCATGAGTGCATGTCTGCACACAAACATTTTAGATTTACCTTTGTGTAACCTCTATTTTGGGGAGTTTCTCATCACAATACATAATTTTTGTTTCTATTCACTAATTGATCACTAGATGAATTTTCTATTGGGGATAATGAAAAACACAGCTCCCCAAACAACAACAACAAAAAAGCAAACCAATACAAAGTTTTCTCATGGGGGAGACGACATAGTCAGGTATACTAGCTTATTAGATCTATTAGATTAGATCTGCACCCATTCATGAAAAACTTATAAAAATCTAAATGTAGAGAACATAGGACAGTCTTAAAGCTCTGACAATTATGAAGCAGGAGGTCTGTTGTACATGCTTGACCACTCAGTAGACTTTGCTCTTGTAGAAAAATTGCTGGAATGAAGAGGATTCTATTGTGATGAATTTCACACTTATTTTGATGTACTGTAAATATTTCTCCATATTAAAACAAACAAAAAACAAATGAACCACCTTCCCACAGACAAAACAGAAAATGAATCCTTTTCTAAATTTGAAATATTTTTAAAGCAACTTTGTTTTCATTAGTAGTTTCTGTATTTGCATAGGTAGCTCTCTAGTTAGAGAGTGAGGCCTTGCCTCTCCCAGTTAAATTTCCAGAATATCAACTCAAGAACCAGAATGTTATACTTACATTTGGATTTGTGCAATAAAAATGATTCACCAGAAATCCTGAGGTTTCATAAAAGAAACCTTACTAAAGCTAAAAGCACACATTGCACCTGATATGATAATAGTAGGAGATTTCAACACCCCACCCTCATCACTGGAGAGATATTGGAAACAGAAATTAAACAGAGATGTAGAGAAAGTAATAGAAGTTATGAACCAAATGGATTTAGCAGATATTTATAGAACATTCCACTCTAAAAAATAAGGATATACATTCTTCTCATGATCTCGGGAACCTTCTTCAAAATTGACCACATAATCGATCCCTCAACAGACCTTAACAGATACAGGAAGATAGAAATAATCCCATGCATTCTCTCAGATCACCACACACTAAGACTGGTCTTCAACAATAACAATAATGACAGAAAGCCCTCATATACATGGAAGTTGAAAAATGCTTGACTCCATGACAACTTGGTGAAGGAAGAAATAAAGAAATTAAAGACTTCTTAGAACTTAATGAAAATGAAGATACAACATTCCCAAACATATGTGATCGATTGAAAGAAGAGCTAAGAGGAAAACTTATAGCTCCGAGTGCTTGGGAAAAGAAACAGGAGAGAGCATATGTCAGGAGCTTGATAGCACATGTAAAAGCTCTGGAACAAATAGAAATAAGAAAACCCAAGGGGGGTAGAAAGCAGGAAATTATCAAACTCAGAGCTGAAATCAACGAAGTAGAAATGAAAAGGACGATACAAAGAATCAACAAAACCAGTAGCTGTTTCTTCGAGAAAAACAATAAGATAGATAAACCCTTAGCCAAACTAACCAGAGGTCAGAGAGACTGTATCCAAATTAACAAAATCAGGAATGAAAGGGAGACATAACAACAGAATCTGAAGAAATTAAAAAAAAATCATCAGCTTGTACTATAAAAGCCTATATTCAACAAAACTGCAAAATCTGGAGGAAATGGACAATTTTGTAGACAGATAACAGGTAGCAAAGTTAAATCAGGAACAAATAAACTATTTAAACAACCCGATAACTCCTAAAGAAATAAAAGCTGATATTAAAAGTCTCCCAACAAAACAGAAACCAGGTCGAGATGGGTTCAGTGCAGAATTCTATCAGACCTTCTTAGAAGACCTCATACTAATATTGTCCAGACTATTCCACAAAATTGAAATAGACGGAACACAAGCATATTCCTTATAATAAGCGAGAATTACTCTTATACCTAACCCACACAAAGACTCAGCACAGAAAGAGAACTTCAGACCAATTTCCCTTAAGGATATCGACACAAAAATACTAAAAAAAATTCTTGCAAACCGAATCTAAGAACACATCAAAAAAATCATCCATCGTGATCAAGTAGACTAGAACCCAGGAATGGAAGGATGGTTTAATATAGGAAAATTCATAAATGAAATCCATCATGTAAACAAACTCAAAGATAAGGAGCACAAGGTCATTTCATTAGATGGCGAGAAAGCATTTGACAAAATTCAACAACCCTTGTGGATAAAAGTCCTGGAAAAATCACAAATTGAAGGCTCATATCAAAACACAGTGTAAGAAATATACAGCAAACCTGTATCTACCATCAAATTACATGGAAAGAAACTTGAAGCAATCCCACTAAAATCAGAGACGAGACCAGGCTGCCCAACTTTCTCCCTACGTCTTCAATATGGGACTGCATGTCATAGCCAGAGCAAGCAGACAGCAAAAGGGGGTCAATTGGATACAAATTGGAAGGAAAGATATCAAAATATCATTATTTGCAGATGATATGATAGTATATACTTAAGTGACCCCAAAAGTTCCACCAGAGAACTTCTTAACCTGATAAACAACTTCAGCAAAGTGTCAGGGTATAAAATTCACTCATACATACCAGGAGCTTCCCTCTCCTCAATGGATAAACAGGCTGAGAAAGAAAATAATGAAATCACACACTTCACAATAGTCCCAAAAAATATAAAATATCTTGGTGTGAGATTAACCAAGCAGGTGAATGATCTGTATGACAAGAAGATCAAGTATCTGAAGAAAGAAATTGAGGAGGATCTCAGAAGATAGAAAGAGCTTCCATGCTCATGGATTGACAGGATTAATATAGTCAAGATGACCATTTTGCCAAAAGCAATGTACACATTCAATGCAATATCCATCAAAATTCCTACTCACTTCTTTAATAGAGATAGAAAGAGCAATTTGCAAATTCATTTGGAATAAGAAAAAGCCAGGATAGCTAAAAGTATCCTCAACAATAAAAGAACTTCTGGGGGAATCATCACCCCTGAACTCAAGCAGTATTACAGAGCAATAGTGATAAAAACTGCATGATATTTGTAGAGAGACAGACAGATAGAGAGTGGAATAGAGTTGAAGACCTAGAAATGAACCCACACACCTATCATTTGATATTTGGCAATGGAGATAAAACCATCCAAATGAAGAAACATAGCATTTTCCAAAACTAGTGCTGGTTCAACAGGAAGTCAGCATGTAGATGAATGCAAATTATCCCATTTTTATGACCATGAACAAAGCTTAAGTACAAGTGAATCAAAGAGCTACACATCAAAACCGATACACTCAAGCTAATAGAAGAAAAGGTGGGGAAGAGTCTTGAACACATGGGCTCTGGAGAAAATTTCCTGAACAAAACACCAATGACTTATGCTCTAAGATCAAGAATTGACAAATAGGACCTCATAAAACAGCAACGTTCTGTAAGGCAAAAGACACCGTCATTAGGGCAAAACTACAACCAACACATTGGGAAAACCTTTTTACCAATCTTATATCTGATAGTGGGTAATATCCAAAATATACAAAGAACTTAAGAAGTTAGATTCTAGAAAGCAAAAAATATACTAATAAAATTGGGTACAGTGAGTTACAAAACATTCTCAGCTGAAGGTTATCAAATGGCTAAAAAACACCTAAATAAATGTTCAACATCCTTAGTCATCAGGGAAATTAAAATCAAAATAAATCTGAGATTCCACCTCACACCAGTGAGAATGGCTAAGATATAAATCTCAGGTGACAGCAGATGTTGGCGAGGATGTGGAGAAAGAGGAACACTCCTCCATTGTTGATAGGATTGCAGACTGTACAACCATTCTGGAAATCAGTCTGAAGGTTCCTCAGAAAATTGGACATTCCATGACCTGAGGACCCAGCTATACCACTCTTGAGCATATACCCAAAATATGGTCCAACATACAACAGAGAAATATATTTGACTCTGATCATAGCAGCCTTATTTATAATAGCCAGAAGCTGGAAAGAACCCAGATGCCCTTCAACAGAGGGATGGATACAGAAATGTGGTCCATCTACACAATGGAATATTACTCAGCTGTCAAAACAATGACTTCATGAAATTCAAAGGCAAATGGAATGAACTAGAAAATATCATCCTGAGTGAGGTTACTCAATCACAGAGAAACACACTTGATATGCACTCATTGAAAATTCGATATTATACAAAAAGCTTGAATTACCCATCATGCAATACACAGACCGCTTGAAACTCAGGAAGGATGACCAAAATGCAGATGCTTCACTCCTTCTTTAAAAGGGGAACAAAATACCCACAGGAGGGGATAAGGAGGCAAACTTTATTGCAGAGACTGAAGGACCTGCCGTCCAGAGCCTGGACCACATGTAGCCCAGACATATACAGACACCAAAACTAGATAAGATGGATGAAGCTAAGAAGTACAGGCTGACGATGACTGGATATTGATCCCTCCTGAGAGACACAGCCAGAGTATGTCAAATACAGAGGCAAACGCCATCAGCAAACCACTGAACCAAGAATCAGACCCCAGTTGGAGGAATTAGAGAAAGGATTGAAAGAGCTGAAGGGATTTGCAACCCCATAATAATAACAATGTCAACCACCCAGAGCGTCCAGGGACCAAACCACAACAGAAAGACTGTACATGGACTGACTCATGGTTCCTACTGCATGGAGCAAAGGATGGTCTTGCTGGAAACAATAGAATGAGAAACAATTCTTTCTGCCATGGTTTGTCCCCCAGTATAGGGGAATGTGGGGAGGGGTGGGGAGGCCGTGTGGGGATGTGAACTCCCTTATAGAAGGGTAGGGGGAAGGGTTAAGGGGCTTATGGACTGGAAACCTGGGAAGGGAATAACATTTGAAATGTAAACAGGAAATATCCAACAAGGAGAGAGAGAGAGATTCAGAGAGAGAGAGAGAGAGAGAGAGAGAGAGAGAGAGAGAGAGAGAGAGAGAGAGAAGAAGAAGAAGAAGAAGAAGGAGGAGGAGGAGGAGGAGGAGGAGGAGGAGGAGGAGGAGGAGGAGGAGGAGGAGGAGAAGGAGAAGGAGAAGGAGAAGGAGAAGGAGAAGGAGAAGGAGAAGGAAAAGGAGAAGGAAAAGGAAAAGGAGAAGGAAAAGGAGAAGAAGAGGGAATTGAAACAGAAAGAAAACTAAACTTTCATTCTCCCCATTCCCTGTCGTCCTCAGCTGTTGTTTAGGCAGTCGTGTAAGTGAGACGTTATGAGTGTAATTTCTGGTGCTCCTTTGAGACACCATCTCATAGTAAACTTTAGTCTCTTACAATCTGGTTCAACAGGAAGTCAGCATGTAGATGAATGGAAATTTTCCCATTTTTATGACCATGAACAAAGCTTAAGTACAAGTGAATCAAAGACCTACACATCAAACCAGAAACACTCAAACGAATAGAAGAAAAGGTCGGAAAGAATCTTGAACACATGGCTTCAAAGAATGAAGTCTCCAAGCACCTCTCCTGGGAACAAGTGCTGCATTTCATCCTCAGGCACTGGAGAGTGATGAGTCGGCTCAGTGTGCGATGACTTAGGTGGAGAACCACTTGCTTCCTCACTTCAACTAATCCAAGGAAGGATGCTCTGCTCAGTCTTGCTGCCTTGGAAAGACACCTTCATCCCTGTTGTTCATGCCCAAGGCTTCCTGTGGTCCTCACCTGTTTGCTTCTGAGTCAGCTGAGGTATGTTGACATACCTCACTTTGTGCGAGCTTTCCTAAGAGCTATAACCACCCAACCCGTCCTGTACACTCCATCTCTATTGTTCTATTTAGCTTGATTTTTTTTGTTCAACAAAACAGGAGCAGGAAGTAGATTTCTCAAATGGCTAATGTTTTCAGTCTTCTAAAATTGATGGCCAGGTAAACGAAATGAATTGTGGGCAGCACTTCACACAGACAGATCTTTATGCCTATTTTCTTGGCTTTTGATGATGTTTAAAATGTGGGGTTTGAGGGAAGGAAATTGCAACATGGTAGCAACAACGATCCATTGTGTGTCTCTGTTAAGGTTTGTTTTATTCAAAGTGACAAACGCTTCTCCCATGACTCCATATTGAAGGAGGTAAAGAGGTGAGCTAGGTCCATAAAACGATGGCCTTAGGACCCAGGGCTGGTGGTTGTCTTCCTCAGTTTGTCCTTCAAATATATCTTGCCACCAAACGGTTATAGCTGCGGTTCACAACCTGCGTGTGGGTCACGATCCCTTTGACAAACTTCAGTCTCCAAAATGATTACCTGCTACGATTCATAACAGTAGCAAACTTACAACTATGAAGAAGCAACAAGAATAATTGTGTCATCAAGGGTCGTAACAACATAGGAACTGTCTTAAAGGGGGCAGCATTAGGAAGGTAGATCACTTAATTATAGTCCAAGAAAGAGCGTCTAGCTATGGGCCAAATAAACAAAATACAGGATCTCCAGCATGCCAGTAACATGGATAAAATGCAAGCTGGGGAGATAGTTTTGTGGGAAGTAGTGCCTGCTGTGAAATTGCCAGCACCTTCATGACAGCCCATACCCCATGATTGGAGGGATAATGACAGGACACATGGAGGGTCCCACGGCTCCAGCCACATATAGAGCAGAGGATGGCATTGTCTGCATCAACAGGAGGAGAAGACCTTGGTCTTTTGAAGGGTCAGTTCCCCAGTGTGGGGGATGCCAGGGTGCTGAGGTGGGAGTGGGCGGGAGGAAGAGCATCCTCATAGAAGCAGGGGGAGAGGGAAATGGAAAAGGGGAGAACCAGGAAAGGGGATAACATGTGTGGGATGCTATGATAGCCAGGGACAGTGAGTTTTGAGTTCAGTAAGAGACTTTGTCTCAAAAACTAAAGAGGAAGATGAATGAGGAGATGTGCAGGGTCTGCCTCTGTTCTGCTCATGCACATACACAGAAATATGTGTAGACACACACACACACACACACACACACACACACACACACACAGAGCTGCATTAGGACAAACACTCAAAGAATTTGAATTTAGGATTTAGGTTGTCTTTTGGGTGTCTGATCACACCTTTCCTTCCATAACTTTCACTTGGATAACTATATCGAAGGCATGAATGTCAGATACATTTCCCATCATCATGAGACCATTTTTCTCCCAAACCTATAGGTTTTGATTCATGTTAGAAGTCATAGACCCAAGACACAGCTACACCTGGAAGGAAGAGCTAGATATTTGAGCTAAGAATTTGCATTCCAGGGCCGAGGTCTATGATGTCACGGAATGCAGAAGGTGGTCCATAGAACTGAGATGTTCTCGATGCCTCGCAGTGTCCCTGACTCCCAACGAGGGCTGCTGAGAGTAAGTATACAAAAATAGACTCTAGGGGTTGGGGATTTAGCTCAGTGGTAGAGCGCTTGCCTAGAAAGCACAAGGCCCTGGGTTCAGTCCCCAGCTCCGAAAAAAAAAAAAAAAAGAATAAACATAGACTCTAGGATAGCTGCATGTGATACTCTCCTTGACTGTATTCATCAAAGACATGAAGTTTTGTTTCTCACAAAGAGAATAGATCATCAAGTGTCTATGCTGACCATGGCCACACCAGGTCCGTGTGAGGGTCCATGCCCTCTCCAGGATCTGTGGATGGAGCCAAGAGAACCCTACAGGGCTCAGTGAAGCACTGACTCTAATTTACATGGCCCTGACATGAAGAGGGCACATATTGTTTCTTCTTGTTGTTGTTATGACAAAATACAAAGCAAAAACTTAACGAAGACAGGAGTGCTTGTCGACAGGAGTCTGATATGGATGTCTCCTGAGAGGCTCCGCCAGAGCCTGACTGATACAGATGAGGCTGCTTACAGCTAATCATTCCACTGAGCACCCGGACCCCAATGGGGGAGGAGTGAAAGAATAGACTGGAGGAGCTGAAGGGGGTTGCAACCCCATAGGAAGAGCAACAATATCAACCATCCAGACCCCCCCAGAGCTCCCAGAGACTGAACCACCAACCGAAGAGTATACATGGAGGGTCCCATGGCTCCAGTCACATATATAGCAGAGGATGGCATTGTCTGTCATCAATAGGAGGAGAAGCCCTTGGTCCTCTGAAGGCTCATTTCCACAATGTGGGGGAATGCCAGGGTGTTGAGATGGGAGTGGGTGGGAAGAAAAGCATCATCACTGAAGCAGGAGGAGAGAGAATGGGAGAGAAGGGATCCAGGAAAGGGGGTAACATTTGAAATTTAAATACATAAAATTCCAATAAAAAAAGAGACAGGAAGTGTTTATTTTGACCCATTGTTTGAGCTGGTACCATCCATCACGATGGGGACAGCATAACAACTGGAGTGTGATGGTCACATTGCAGACCTGGAGGGTGTTCACCTTTCTTTCTTTCTTTCTTTCTTTCTTTCTTTCTTTCTTTCTTTCTTTCTTTCTTTCTTTCTTTGTTTCCTTGTTTTAAATTCCATATATGGGGGTTTCCCTTGCTTTTATGTATCTGTATAAAAGATACATATACAGAAGCCACAAGAAACTTAGGGAAGAAAAGCAGGTATAGCTGTCAATAAGACATGGGAGGCCACAGGGCTCAAGTCGGTTTCCCTCATGACCACATGTGTATTCATCAATACAGGAGACAGGAGCAGGGCACAGAACTGAACAAGAGTAATCAATGCTTGTGAGCCACCATGTTGGTGCCAGGGTCTGAACTCAGGTCCTCTGCAAGAGCAGTAACGGTTCTCAACTCCCAAGCCACCTCTCCAGTCACACACAATCATTGTTTATACAACCCCCCAAACACAGCACCACTTGATGTGTGTAAACAAGCATACTAGACGTGCGGTGTGATTTATTTGTGTGAATGTTCAGTCAGTGTGATACAAACGCTCTTGTGTTCATAAATTTTGGTATCGCCGTTTTCACTTGGAGGTTCTCTTCATTCTCAGCTTTGGTGTTTACATACATCATCAAGAGAGGAACCGCCCTGTCAGCCCACCCCGGCCTCCCCCCATTTGCAGCTATGCCTGCCTTTCCTCACTAAATTAAACACCACCTCAAACTCTACTCTTTCATTTTGTTCAGTGTAGTAGACTCTCCAAAACCATAAAATGGAATCCCAGATGCAGAGGGAAGAAGTTTTGCTGTTTGTTACTTTGTTTGCTTTTAGTTGCTTTTTCCCACTTCCACTGGTTTGAACTTGTGTCCCATTCAGTGGCAGGTACTTAATTCAGCCAGCGTTTTGAGAAGGGCTGTGGGTGGAGTGTGATAAAAGGAAAATTACTGGAGAGAACTCACTGGGATTTTGATGATTAATACAAAGTGTTTATTGACTTGATTTTTCAGTCACTCAGAACCCTGGACGGCACTGAGTCGAACTAAAACTTCACATCTGACAATTTGCTCCAAGGAACTAAGAAACCTTAAAGACAAAATTGATCCAACAAAATAAACCCTAAGTTGTAATGATTGACCCTCTATAAAGAGAAACATTAAACTTTTTTTTAAAAAAATGATGATTTTGATGTTTTTGCTTAACAATTTCATATACTTATAAAATGAGCTTTAGTCATTTACTTTCGGTATTTCCCTTCCCAATTCCCCTCCCTCATCCCCATCCCTCATTCTCCCATCCCCTCCTTCAGTTTTCCCTTGCTTCCTCCCTCATCCTCCTCCGTCATCCCCTCGGTCAACCCCTTCTCTCACGCCATTCCCTCTCCAATTGGCACCGATATTCTGAATAAGTCCCCCCTCCTATTTCATGTCTCCTTTCTGCGTGTAATCCCTAAGTTTAATTAATTACATGAGTACAGAGGAATTCGACAGAACAACTTATCTCTGGGTACAGGAATGAAGAAAGTACTGAATCAGAAATTACTGGTTTCTTTGGATATTCAACTGTGTCATGGATGTTGTTCTGGAAACTGTCTTAGGAAAGGATGCTTTGCTGAGAACAAACACATCGTGTTTCTGGTACCTGCCTGGGAAAAGGGCATGTGATGTTTAGAAAGGGTACGAGTATAACCCTGGAAAACAGTGGGCAACACCACGGCATTGGCTGGCCTTGCCACTCTTCGCTGATGCTCAATGGACTTTGATGACACTGGTCTTCATTGACCATGCTGTGGCATTGGTTCACCTTTCCTTCTTCACTGACCATTGTTTGTCATGGCTTTGTAGAGAGAAAAGCACCAGAGAACTTCTTGAGGTGACATTGCGGTGGCTTCTTGCTGCTTCCTCGAAACCAGGCCAATTGGAAGAGCTCAGCAATTTCTTCTGGGTTGAACTGTCCTTCGTGATTCGTGAATGGTGTTTGCAAGTAGATCGACCTACCTCTGCTGATTCATGTCAACTGAACTGATATCCTGATGATGAAGATTGAAATCGCCCCAGAGAACTATTTCTAAGCAGGTCCACATCGTCCATAGTTTGCCCTATTACCCTTTCCTTTCCACTACCTCTGGTGGGTGGTAGGCTAAAGGAAAGTTAAAGGGTTAAAGATCTCTTACTAAAGTAGGTCTGGAAAAATCTAAGCTTGCAGGATAGAACCCCTCCTCCAAAAAATGTTGATTGCCAAGGGAGGTGAGTGTCTTCATGGCCTCACCCATCTGTAATGAAGTGTTGAGGGTCCAGTCTTGTGCCCATGACCATAGCCGCCATCAGTTTAAGAGTTCAATGACTAGGTACAGTCTAAAAGATATCCTATTGCTGTCCCCTTCCCCATCTTCTGGTACTTATATTCCTTCCACCCACTCTTTCATGATGTTCTCTGAGCTGTGGAGGAGACGACTTAGCTTTCCTATTTCGACCTGAACAGTCCAACACCACTGATTCCCAGCACTTTGTCCAGCTGTACGTCTCTGCCCATGGTAGTCAGAGGCTTCTTCTCTGATGAGAGCTGAGTGCAACGCTGATCTGTAGATACAAATATGGATGTTTGGAAGGAAGTTCGACAATGTATTTAGCATTGGGTTCTTTCATAGGACCTATATCACCCTAACCATAGGTTCTTGACCAGTTTACAGAACCTGGTATTATTCCCTCGTGTGGAATATGCCTTGTATCCAATTGGAAATCCACAGGTCACTCCCATGACTGCAAGCCACTAACATATTAGGGGCACATCTTCCCTGACATTTTAGCTTGAATGGTTCACCCCCGACTAAGGTTGTAGATGATTTTCTCCCCTGGAAGCCTACATAGCAATTTCTTGAACCATGAAGGCTTGCCATTATAGAGGATGCTTCCACCTCAACTTCAGATTGACCCTTCTGTGACCTGTGACCAAAAGGATTCAGTGTCCTCAGCAATAGGGTCTTACCATCAAGTTGTAGAGGGCTATGAAGAAAAAAGGCCACAACCTGTAAAGTTGTGAGGGCTTTTGGGATCTCGCTGGTCAGCAACTTTCAGGAAGACATCCCACATCTGGCACTGTGATTTTTGCTTAATTTTGGCTTTCTTTTGCTCTGATGAATACACTCACCAAAGCCAGCTTTGGAAGGGAAAACTTTATTTCATCCTTTCTATTCCAGCCCATCATCAAGGAAATCCAAGACAGGATTGTGAAACAGGAACTACAGAGACTGCTCACTGGCTTGCTTCTAAGCTCACATTCAACTACCTTTACAGAGTCCAGAACCACCTTCATAGAGCGGTTCTGCCCACAGCAGACCAGGCTCTCCAACATCAGTGAACAGTCAAGGAAATGCCACCTGGACATAGTCAAGGCCAATCTGATGGAGGAAGCTCCTCAAGGGAGGTTCTTTCCTCCTAGACTAGCCATCACAAGAAATCAATGAAAATAAAAAAAGAAAAGAAATCAATAGCTTCAGGGGGAGCATGGCTTATCCATGGAGGGTGCCTCCATTTGAACTCAACAGTTGATCTTGAAGATATATTTTGTAACACAACGTTTTATAATCCCTCTCACCAAACCCCGTTCTAACCTAATCACCTAAGGGGAGATGGAGTGGAAATTAAGTTTTAAAATTAATTGGAGCAGAAAGAAATGCTTCTTGGAAATAAAGCAAAAAAGGAAGCGTTTCTGCATCCTAGATGCTTTCCTCGCATCATCTGTGCAAAGATAATGAAAACCGTTACGTTCCAGGTACCATAATTTCCAATGTTACAAATCATATAAATAATACTGCTTATCATTCATAAAACACATTGGCACTAATCGTTTTGATGTGTTTTTCTAACTCACTCCTAATGTAGATCTGATGGACTGGAATTGTTCGCCTGCTCATTTATACATGAGGGAAGTGAGGTTTAAAGGTCGAGCTAATTTCCCAATACTCTAAGCTAATAAATGGCAGAGTAAGACAGCCGCAGTTTCTCTGCCTTCATGGCGTGGCCTCGGGAGAAATGCAAGTCAGGGTACCTTGGCAGGGAATCCCAAGGATCAGTACAGGGCAGCTGAAAGTTGCCTTGGATGCAAGACTGGGAGTGAGGCTCAAGTCAGCCGAGCCCCAGCTCAGGATTCCTGAAACAGAACACCAGAATATGTTAGAGAGCGAGGAGACTTAACTAAACATCTGGGAGTCCTCAGCAGATTGTACAGATCCAGGGCTGAGGGTTCATATGTATGTTGGTCTTTGTGGGGGTGGAAAGGAACACTTTTTTAGATCCCCATCTCCTACTATGTGCTACTACACTGGAGGCAATGCCTTATGTCCAAGGTATTTTGTTTTTTTCGTGTGTGTGTGTGTGTGTGTGTGTGTGTGTATGAGTGTGTGTGTGTGTGTATGTGTACATACATACACGTGCTGTTTATAATGTAGGTACTAATCCATTTTCTTTTCTACCTTATTCATTGAAGCAGCATTTCTCAGTCAAACTCAGAGTTCACCAATATGACTAGTCTTGACAGCTATCTTGCTCTGGGGATCTGCCCTATCTCTACCTCCCTGGACTGGGATTCTATGTGGGCCACAAAGCCTACCCATCATTTACCTGAGACCTGTGAGTCATCTCGTCAACTGCTAAGGTTCAAGTCCTGGTGTTGGACCCATCTCCTTTATTTTGTTTTCTTATTACTTTTTTCCGTCTTGGTCATAATATCAGAACCAGGTTGAGGTATGACTGGCTCACTCAAACAATCACTCAAATCCCTCCACACAAATGTGTTCTAATATGAAGGAGGACCCTGCTGACTCTCTGTCCTGTAAAGTCTTACCTTAACAGATGAGTTAAAGGATGGGATTATCCTAGTGGGTGATTGTGGATGCTGTAGTTGATGATGAGGGAGACTGGCAAATGAGGGGCCACAGCTGAGTCACTTATAACAGATACAAAGCTGAGTGTGGTAGTGCATACCTATATTCTCAATACTCGCGAAGATCACAAGTTCAAATCCAGCCTATGCTACATAGTAAGTCCAAAGACAGCCTGGGCCACATCATAAATCCAAGGGCAGCCTGGGCTACAGAGTAAGTCCATGGCCAACCTGGGCTACATAGTAAGTCCAAGGCCAATCTGGGCTGCATAGAATGTCCAAGTTCATCTTGGCCTACTTACATGACTCTTCTCCAAACAGCAACAGGTTTTTCTTTACTTTTTGATTTCTGTCTCTCTTATTTCCTCTACACTGATACCAGTGCTGTAGTTTGGGGGTGTGGGGGAGAACTTTCATCTTCTCTGATGGTTCATGATCTCCCAAGCAGCTTTCCAAACCAAACAGTGCAGAAACAAGTCTGTTTCGATTGTTGCAGAAAAATATGACACATGGGAAGTGCTGTCTGAAGAAATGGCTCTAAGATGGGATAACACCTCGGGAGACTGGGCTTTGATTTTGTGCTAGTTTCCTCGTGAGAAAAACATTGAGGTAATCAACCAGAGTCTGTGTTGGGAATACAATGCTGTGCTTCCATTTAAACACTGAATAATCTCCATATGACAACCTTGGAAATCTTGTCTGATATTAAACAGATTATAGGAGAGACAAGTTGAGTATAAACACTGTCTTTAAAAAGGGTTTAAACAATGAATTTTTTTTTTAAAATTTTGTGTCTGGTACCAGGTTCAGTGTTTTGCATAAACTCTAAAACAAAGCAATTGCATATTTTTTTCCATCGACAAACAGAATGGATGTTATATTTTTCTATCTAGGTCTAATCGGGACGACAAAATACCATTCTTTGCTTTAAAAAAGAAAACGAATTGTGTTTCATTGGCTTTTTTTTTTGTTAATTTCTTATATTTAGTGTTTTTGGGTTCCTTTTAACAATTATTTTTTCATTGAATTAATTATTTTCTTACTTTCTAGTGTAGATAAAAATTTAGGTTGCTGGTCTTTGTTTCTAATCTAAGAATTAATGTTGTAAATAAAGTTTCCTCTTAGCACCGTCATAGTTATGTCTCACACATTTTGATAGTATGTTTCCTATCTTTTCTTCTTTTCTGACTGTTACATAGTTTCATTATTTCTTGACATCTGTATTACCTGTGAATGTGTAATTTAATGTGTCTGGACTGGGAGACTCCTGTTGTCTCTCATTGAAGACGTCTATTTTAGTTTTGTTGTATTAGCAGAACACATCCCGAGGGGCTGGAGATGCAGCTCAGTGGACAGAGTGCTCACTTGGCCCTCACACAGCTCTGGGCTCCACCTACAGTACCTCATCAGCCTGGTGTGGTGGACATGCTCATAGTCCCATTACCAGGAGGAGAACCAGGAGTTCAAAATCATCCTCGGGTGCATAGGGTGTTTGAGGCCAGCCTGGGCTACATGAAACCTGTATAAACAAATATGTCCCACAAGACATCCTTTCTTAGGCATTTGCCACACTTTGTTCTGTGGTTTCTGAGGGTCTGAAAAGTCCAGGGTACTTGAAGGAAAAGAACATCCTGGTGCTACTAGGGACTGTCAGTCAGAGACATTGGCTGGTGAAGCCATCTCATCCTAGCTGGTTTTCTGCCTGCTTCTGTTGCTGATGGGCTGATGCATGTCCACAGCTTTACTCATGATCGCCTGCTTCCTTTTAGCTGTACCCATTCTTGCTTCCTGCTGAGGCCGTGATGGAGTTAGTGACACAAAGAATTGGGGTCTCCTTCCAGCCCACTGACTCTCTCAACAATACGTTCTTTCTCTGTAGAAATAGTTTCTCTGTTGCGTAAATTATCAGAAATAAATAGAACACTCTTTTCTGTTTTATTTTGACACTGGGTTTCATTATGTAGGTAGGGCTGGCCTGAAACTCACTGTATAAACCAGGTCGGCCTTGAACTCACAGAGATCAGCTTGCTTCTGAGTGCTGGGATTAAAGGGACATACCTGCCTCCTTATTTTTTTATTTGTTTTTTAAATTTATATCTATGGGGTGTGTGTGTGAGTTTGTGTTTGTGTGTGTGTATGTGTGTGTGTGTGTGTGTGTGTGTGTGTGTGTGTTTTGACCAAAGAGTCCATCAGATCCTCTGAACCCTGATCCTCTGCAAGAGCAACCAGTGTTCCTAAGCAGTGAGCCATCTTCCCAGCCACTTCTGCCTGCTCTAAACTCCACTTCATTGTTCATCCTGCCCCGACATGCCTTTAATTCCTACTCTTAGTGTTTGTTTTAATTCACTGAGTTCCTATTCGATTTTCTCCTGTTTATTCTATTACATCATGAAGATTATCTGCATATTTTTGTGTTGGACCTTTCTCATTGACGACGCGTGAATCCTGGCTTTAAAATCCTTGCTGACAATTCTGACAATGGTTTTCTCTTGGTGCCACCACCAGGGAACTGGTTTTTCTCCTCTGCTTTTCATTTAGGGGGATGGTCATGGTGTCACGTGATTTCCATTTTGACATCATTTGTCTAAGATGTCAGCAGTCCTGACACTGTGGGTGAAGTGGCTGTTTATCCTTCATAAACTTATGGTGGTGTTTTGTTTTTTCTGGATTTGCCTGATTCAATAAAAGGGATTATACCTCCAGTCCATACCTACAGGCATATCTTAGAGTGGTCAGGAAGAGTGGTTCTCACCCTTCCTAACGTAAATGTTGCAGTTTGTTGCAGTTTCCTCTCCAACCAGAATCGGCCAGTACAAAGAAAACGCAACTCAATTAATGTGAAAACAATCCAGCGTCTAGATTGGGCAGATCCACCCTACACTGTCCTAATCCTAGCTCCCAAATCCCTCATCCCTTGCACCTTTTATTTGCAGGTCTCCAGCTTCTCCTTCTCCCATGATAACTCTCTCCTCGCTCCTTTCCTTTTCCTCCCCTGACTCCTCTAACTTTTTCTCAGTTCCCCTTCGTGTCTCTAAACTCTCGCTCTCCCACCTATCTTCATTCCTCCTCTCCCAACACTCTCAACTGTCCAATCCTCTCCCTCCTCCTCAGGTTCTACTGGATCAACTGTCACCAACTGTCATCTCTCACCCTATTCTCTGAACCTCTTTCCCTCTCGCTCCCGACTCCTCCATCTGCCCCAATCTCCAGCTCTTGCCTTTATTTTACAAATCCAGAGAGAAATCCAAGGAAAACCACAACAGAAAAGTAAGCTTTTTAGACTCTACAACCACTTAAAACTAAGCTTATTGGCCAAGTAACAGCAATTCACATTGCAAATCACTAGCTGTGCGTTTATCTTCAAAGTATACTTCCTACAAACTTTTCCTGCTTGTAAGGAGCAGAATTCGCCAAAGAATGAGAGATAGAGACTGGGAAAAGCTTTTTTAGTCTATATAGAAAAGTATGCTTTTACCATCTTGAATTACTTAAAACTAACCTTAATTGCCAAGTAAGTACAATTCACTTTGTAAAACACTAGATGTGTTTTTATGTTCAAAGTCAACTTCCTACAAACTTTTCCCGCTTCGAATGAACAGTATTCCCCTAAGAATATGTGATTCAGACTGGGAAACACATGTTTTGTCTATATAGAAAAGTATGCTTTTTATGATCTAGGACCACTTAAAACTAAGCTTAATTGCCTAGTAAGAACAATTCACTTTGAAAAACACTAGATTGTGTTTCTCTTCAAAGTCAACTTCCTACTAGCTTTTCCCACTTGGAACGATCAGAAATCACCAAAGAATGATAGATTCAGACTGGGAAACGCATGATTTGTCCATATAGAAAAGTATGCTTTTTACCCTCTAGAACCACTTAAAACTAAGCTTATTTGCTAAGTGACAGAAATTCACTTTGCAAAATACTAACTGTGTGTTTATATTGAAAGTCAACTTCCTACAAGCTTTTCCCGCTTGGAAAGGTCAGAATTCGCCAAAGAATGAGAGATTCAGACTGGGAAAACCATGTTTTGTCAATATTGAAAAATCTGCTTTTTACCCTCTAGACCACTTAAAACTAATCTTATTTGCCAAATAACAGCCATTCACTTTGCAAATCACTAGCTGTGTGTTTATCTTCAAAGTCAAGTTCCTGCAAGCTTTTCCCATATGGAACGAACAGAATTCGCCAAAGAATGAGAGATTGAGACAGGGAAAAGCTTTTTTAGTCTACATAGAAAAGTATGCTTTTTACCATCTAGAACCACTTAAAACTAAGCTTTATCGCCAAGTAGGAACAATTCACTTTTTAAAACACTAGCTGTGCTTTTATCTTCAAAGTCAACTTCCTACAAACTTTTCTGGATTCGAACCAACAGAATTTGCCTAAGAACGTGTGATTGTGACTGGCAAACACATGTTTTGTCTACATAGAAAAGTATGCTTTTTACCAACTAGAACCACTTAAAATTAAGCTTATTGGCCAAATAACAGCAATTCACTTTGCAAATCACTAGCTGTGTGTTTATCTTCAAAGTCAACTTCCTACAAACTTTTCCCACTTGGAACGAACACAATTCAGAGAAGAATTGTCACTCAGACTGGGAAACGCATGTTTTTTCTATAATGAAAAGTCTGCTTTTTACATTCTAGGACCACTTAAAACTAAGCTTATTGGACAAGTAACAGGAATTCACTTCGTAAAAGACTAGCTGTGTGTTTATCTTCAAAGGCAACTTCTTACAACTTTTCCCAATTAGAAAGCAAAGAAATCGCCTAAGAATGAGTGATTCAGACCGGGAAATGCATGTTTTGTCTATATTGAAAAGTCTGCTTTTTACCCTATAGAGCCACTTAAAACTAAGCTTATTGGCAAAGTAACAGTAATGCACTTTGCAAATCACTAGCTCTGTGTTTATATTCAAAGTCAAGTTCCTACAAGCATTTCCCGCTTGGAATGAACAGAATTCGCCTAAGAATGTGTGATTCAGACTGGGAAATGCATGTTTTGTCTATGTAGAAAAGTCTGCCTTTTACCTTAAAGAACCACTTAAAATTAAGCTTATTCGCCAATTAACAACAATTTACTTTGTAAAACAATAGCTCTGTGTTTATCTTCAAAGTCAAGTTCCTGCAAACTTTTCCCGTTTGGAACGAACAGAAATCGCAAAAAATGAGAGATTGAGACTGGGAAAAGCTTTTTTAGTCTATATAGAAAAGTATGCTTTTTACCGTCTAGAACCACTTAAAACTAAGCTTAATCTCCAAGTAAGAACAATTCGTTGTAAAACAGTAGCTGTGTTTTTATCTTCAAAGTCAACTTCCTACACACTTTTCCTGCTTGGAATGAACACCATTTGCCTAAGAATGTGTGATTCAGACTGGGAAACGCAGGTTTTGTCCATATAGAAGAGTATGCTTTTTACCTTCTAGGACCACTCAATAGTGAGCTTAATCGCCACGTGAGAACAATTCACTTTGTAAAACCCTAGCTGTGTGTCTATCTTCAAAGTAAACTTCATGCAAATTTTCCCGTTTGGAACGAACAGAATTCGCCAAAGAATGAGAGATTGAGACAGGGAAAAGCTTTTTTAGTCTATATAGATAAGTATGCTTTTTACCATCTCGAATTACTTAAAACTAAGCTTAATCTCCAAGTAAGAACAATTCACTTTGTAAAACACTAGCTGTGTGTTTATCTTCAAAGTCACCTTCCTACAAACTTTTCCCGCTTGGGACGAACAAGATTCGCCAAAGAATGTGTGGTTCAGACTGGGAAATGCATGTTTTGTCTATACATTAAAGTCTGCTTTTTCGCCTCTAGAACCACTGACAACTAAACTTATTTGCCAAGTAACAGCAATTCACTTTGCAAAACACTAGCTGTGTGTTTATCTTCAAAGTCAACTTCCTACAAGTTTTTCCCGCTTCAAACGAACAGATTTCGCCAAAGAATGAGAGATTCAGACTGGGAAAAATAGGTTATGTCTATATTGAAAAGTCTGCTTTTTACCCTCTAGATCCACTTAAAATAAGCATATTCTCCAAGTAACACCATTCAATTTGCAAATCACTAGCTCTGTGTTTATCTTCAAAGTCAAATTCCTACAAGCTTTTCCTACTTGGATGTAACAGAATTCGCCTAAGAATGTGTGATTCAGACTGCGGAAGGCATGTGTTCTCTATATAGAAAAGTCTGCTTTTTACCCTCTAGAACGAGTTAAAATCAAGCTATTGGCCAAGTAACAGCATTTCACTTTGCAAAACACTAGCTGTGTGTTTATCTTCAAAGTCAACTTCCTACAAGCTTTTCCCGCTTGAAACGAACAAATTTAGCCAAAGAATGAGAGATTCACTCTCTGCTCCCAGACCCTGTGAGAGAGAGACCCAACCGCCTGGTCAGGTGGGCACTCCTGAGGCTGCAGAGCAGAAGAGACCACCAACATTGCTCACCCCTGCCCACATCCCTGGCCCAAGAGGAAACTGTATAAGGCCTCTGGGCTCCAGTGGGGGAGGGCCCAGGAGCGGCAGGACCCCTGCCAGAGACACCGCCGGACCCTGAAGGAAACAGACCGGATAAACAGTTCTCTGCACCCAAATCCCGTGGGAGGGAGACCTAAACCTTCAGAGAGGCAGACAAGCCTAGGAAACCAGAAGAGATTGCTCTCTGCACACACATCTCGGACGCCAGAGGAAAAAGCCAAAGACCATCTGGAACCCTGGTGCACTGAAGCTCCCAGAAGGGGCGGCACAGGTCTTACTGGTTGATGCCGCTGCAGAGAGCCCGTGGGCAGCACCCCACGAGCGAACTTGAGCCTCGGGACCACAGGTAAGACCAACTTTTCTGCTGCAAGAAAGCTGCCTGGTGAGCTTGGGACACATGGAAGCAGAATTCCTCTAGGACCGGGCACGTTCTGTGTTTACCGGAAGTCCCACACTCTCGGATCCCGGCCCGAAGCAGCTCTCTGCTCCCAGACCCTGTGAGAGAGAGACCCAACCGCCTGGTCAGGTGGGCACTCCTGAGGCTGCAGAGCAGAAGAAACCACCAACACTGCTCACCCCTGCCCACATCCCTGGCCCAAGAGGAAACTGTATAAGACCTCTGGGCTCCAGTGGGGGAGGGCCCAGGAGTGGCAGGACCCCTGCCAGAGACACCGCCGGACCCTGAAGGAAACGGACCGGATAAACAGTTCTCTGCACCCAAATCCCATGGGAGGGAGAGCTAAACCTTCAGAGAGGCAGACAAGCCTGGGAAACCAGAAGAGACTGATCTCTGTACATACATCTCGGACGCCAGAAGAAAACACCAAAGGCCATCTGGAACCCTGGTGCACTGAAGCTCCCAGAAGAGGCGGCACAGGTATTCCTGGTTGCTGCCGCCGCAGAGAGCCCGTGGGCAGCACCCTATGAGCGAACTTGAGCCTCGGGACCACAGGTAAGACAAACTTTTCTGCTGCAAGAAAGCTGCCTGGTGAACTCAAGACACAGGCCCACAGGAACAGCTGAAGACCTGTAGAGAGGAAAAACTACACGCCCAAAAGCAGAACACTCTGTTCCCATAACTGGCTGAAAGAAAACAGGAAAACAGGTCTACAGCACTCCTGACACACAGGCTTATAGGACAGTCTAGCCACTGTCAGAAATAGCAGAACAAAGTAACACTAGAGATAATCTGATGGCGAGAGGCAAGCGCAGGAACCCAAGCAACAGAAACCAAGACTACTTGGCATCATCGGAGCCCAATTCTCCCACCAAAACAAACATGGAATATCCAAACACACCAGAAAAGCAAGATCTAGTTTCAGAATCATATTTGATCATGATGCTGGAGGACTTCAAGAAAGATGTGAAGAACTCCATTAGGGAAACACAGGAAAACATTAATAAACAAGTAGAAGCCTACAGAGAGGAATCGCAAAAATCCCTCAAAGAATTCCAGGAAAACACAATCAAACAGTTGAAGGAATTAAAAATGGAAATAGAAGCAATCAAGAAAGAACACATGGAAACAACCCTGGATATAGAAAACCAAAAGAAGAGACAAGGAGCTGTAAATACAAGCTTCACCAACAGAAGACAAGAGATGGAAGAGAGAATCTCAGGAGCAGAAGATTCCATAGAAATCATTGACTCAACTGTCAAAGATAATGTAAAGTGGAAAAAGCTGCTGGTCCAAAACATACAGGAAATCCAGGACTCAATGAGAAGATCAAACCTAAGGATAATAGGTATAGAAGAGAGTGAAGACTCCCAGCTCAAAGGACCAGGAAATATCTTCAACAAAATCATAGAAGAAAACTTCCCTAATCTAAAAAAAGAGATACCCATAGGCATACAAGCCTACAGAACTCCAAATAGATTGGACCAGAAAAGAAACACCTCCCGTCACATAATAGTCAAAACACCAAACGCACAAAATAAAGAAAGAATATTAAAAGCAGTAAGGGAAAAAGGTCAAGTAACATATAAAGGCAGACCTATCAGAATCACACCAGACTTCTCGCCAGAAACTATGAAGGCCAGAAGATCCTGGACTGATGTCATACAGACCCTAAGAGAACACAAATGCCAGCCCAGGTTACTGTATCCTGCAAAACTCTCAATTAACATAGATGGAGAAACCAAGATATTCCATGACAAAACCAAATTTACACAATAATTTTCTACAAATCCAGCACTACAAAGGATAATAAATGGTAAAGCCCAACATAAGGAGGCAAGCTATAACCTAGAAGAAGCAAGAAACTAATCGTCTTGGCAACAAAACAAAGAGAATGAAAGCACACAAACATAACCTCACATCCAAATATGAATATAACGGGAAGCAATAATCACTATTCCTTAATATCTCTCAACATCAATGGCCTCAACTCCCCAATAAAAAGACATAGATTAACAAACTGGATACGCAACGAGGACCCTGCATTCTGCTGCCTACAGGAAACACACCTCAGAGACAAAGACAGACATTACCTCAGAGTGAAAGGCTGGAAAACAATTTTCCATGCAAATGGTCAGAAGAAGCAAGCTGGAGTAGCCATTCTAATATCAAATAAAATCAATTTTCAATTAAAAGTCATCAAAAAAGATAAGGAAGGACACTTCATATTCATCAAAGGAAAAATCCACCAAGATGAACTCTCAATCCTAAATATCTATGCCCCAAAAGAAGGGCACCTACATACGTAAAAGAAACCTTACTAAAGCTCAAAACACACATTGCACCTCACACAATAATAGTGGGAGATTTCAACACCCCACTCTCATCAATGGACAGATCATGGAAACAGAAATTAAACAGTGATGTCGACAGACTAAGAGAAGTCATGAGCCAAATGGACTTAACGGATATTTATAGAACATTCTATCCTAAAGCAAAAGGATATACCTTCTTCTCAGCTCCTCATGGTACTTTCTCCAAAATTGACCATATAATTGGTCAAAAAACGGGCCTCAACAGGTACAGAAAGATAGAAATAATCCCATGCGTGCTATTGGACCACCATGGCCTAAAACTGGTCTTCAATAACAATCAAGGAAGAATGCCCACATATACTTGGAAATTGAACCATGCTCCACTCAATGATAACCTGGTCAAGGAAGAAATAAAGAAAGAAATTAAAAACTTTTTAGAATTTAATGAAAATGAAGGTACAACATACCCAAACTTATGGGACACAATGAAAGCTGTGCTAAGAGGAAAACTCATAGCGCTGAGTGCCTGCAGAAAGAAACAGGAAAGAGCATATGTCAGCAGCTTGACAGCACACCTAAAAGCTCTAGAACAAAAAGAAGCAAATACACCCAGGAGGAGTAGAAGGCAGGAAATAATCAAACTCAGAGCGGAAATCAACCAAGTAGAAACAAAAAGGACCATAGAAAGAATCAACAGAACCAAAAGTTGGTTCTTTGAGAAAATCAACAAGATAGATAAACCCTTAGCCAGACTAACGAGAGGACACAGAGAGTGCGTCCAAATTAACAAAATCAGAAATGAAAAGGGAGACATAACAACAGATTCAGAGGAAATTCAAAAAATCATCAGATCTTACTATAAAAACCTATATTCAACAAAACTTGAAAATCTTCAGGAAATGGATAATTTCCTAGACAGATACCAGGTACCGAAGTTAAATCAGGAACAGATAAACCAGTTATACAACCCCATAACTCCTAAGGAAATAGAAGCAGTCATTAAAGGTCTCCCAACCAAAAAGAGCCCAGGTCCAGACGGGTTTAGTGCAGAATTCTACCAAAACTTCATAGGAGACCTCATACCAATATTATCCAAACTATTCCACAAAATTGAAACAGATGGATCACTACCGAATACCTTCTACGAAGCCACAATTACTCTTATACCTAAACCACACAAAGACACAACAAAGAAAGAGAACTTCAGACCAATTTCCCTTATGAATATCGATGCAAAAATACTAAACAAAATTCTGGCAAACCAAATCCAAGAGCACATCAAAACAATCATCCACCATGACCAAGTAGGCTTCATCCAGGGCATGCAGGGATGGTTTAATATACGGAAAACCATCAACGTGATCCATTATATAAACAAACTGAAAGAACAAAACCACATGATCATTTCATTAGACGCTGAGAAAGCATTTGACAAAATTCAACACCCCTTCATGATAAAAGTCCTGGAGAGAATAGGAATTCAAGGCCCATACCTGAACATAGTAAAAGCCATATACAGCAAACCAGTTGCTAACATTAAACTAAATGGAGAGAAACTCGAAGCAATCCCACTAAAATCAGGGACTAGACAAGGCTGCCCACTCTCTCCCTACTTATTCAATATAGTTCTTGAAGTTCTAGCCAGAGCAATCAGACAACAAAAGGAGGTCAAGGGGATACAGATCGGAAAAGAAGAAGTCAAAATATCACTGTTTGCAGATGATATGATAGTGTATTTAAGTGATCCCAAAAGTTCCACCAGAGAACTACTACAGCTGATAAACAACTTCAGCAAAATGGCTGGGTATAAAATTAACTCAAATAAATCAGTAGCCTTCCTCTACACAAAAGAGAAACAAGCTGAGAAAGAAATTAGGGAAATGACACCCTTCATAATAGACCCAAATAATATAAAGTACCTCGGTGTGACTTTAACCAAGCAAGTAAAAGATCTGTACAATAAGAACTACAAGACACTGAAGAAGGAAATTGAAGAAGACCTCAGAAGCTGGAAAGATCTCCCATGCTCATGGATTGGCAGGATTAATATAGTAAAAATGGCCATTTTTACCAAAAGCAATCTACAGATTCAATGCAATCCCCATCAAAATACCAATCCAATTCTTCAAAGAGTTAGACAGAACAATTTGCAAATTCATCTGGAATAACAAAAAACCCAGGATAGCTAAAGCTATCCTCAACAATAAAAGGACTTCAGGGGGAATCACTATCCCTGAACTGAAGCAGTATTACAGAGCAATAGTGATAAAAACTGCATGGTACTGGTACAGAGACAGACAGATAGACCAATGGAATAGAATTGAAGACCCAGAAATGAACCCACACACCTATGGTCACTTGATTTTTGACAAAGGAGCCAAAACCATCAAATGGAAAAAAGATAGCATTTTCAGCAAATGGTGCTGGTTCAACTGGAGGTCAACATGTAGAAGAATGCAGATCAATCCATGCTTATCACCCTGTACAAAGCTTAAGTCCAAGTGGATCAAGGACCTCCACATCAAACCAGACACACTCAAACTAATAGAAGAAAAACTAGGGAAGCATCTGGAACACATGGGCACTGGAAAAAATTTCCTAAACAAAACACCAATGGCTTACGCTCTAAGATCAAGAATCGACAAATGGGATCTCATAAAACTACAAAGCTTCTGTAAGGCAAAGGACATGGTGGTTAGGACAAAACGGCAACCAACAGATTGGGAAAAGATCTTTACCAATCCTAAACAGATAGAGGCCTTATATCCAAAATATACAAAGAACTCAAGAAGTTAGACCGCAGGGAAACAAATAACCCTATTAAAAAATGGGGTTCAGAGCTAAACAAAGAATTCACAGCTGAGGAATGCCGAATGGCTGAGAAACACCTAAAGAAATGTTCAACATCTTTAGTCATAAGGGAAATGCAAATCAAAACAACCCTGAGATTTCACCTCACACCAGTGAGAATGGCTAAGATCAAAAACTCAGGGGACAACAGATGCTGGCGAGGATGTGGAGGAAGAGGAACACTCCTCCATTGTTGGTGGGATTGCAAACTGGTACAACCATTCTGGAAATCAGTCTGGAGAATCCTCAGAAAATTGGACTTTGAACTGCCTGAGGATCCAGCTATACCTCTATTGGGCATATACCCACACGATGCCCCAACATATAAAAAAGACACGTGCTCCACTATGTTCATTGCAGCCTTATTTATAATAGCCAGAAGCTGGAAAGAACCCAGATGCCCTTCAACAGAGGAATGGATACAGAAAATGTGGTACATCTACACAATGGAATATTACTCAGCTATCAAAAACAACGACTTTATGAAATTCGTAGGCAAATGGTTGGAACTGGAAAACATCATCCTGAGTGAGCTAACCCAATCACAGAAAGACATACATGGTATGCACTCATTGATAAGTGGCTATTATCCCAAATGCTTGAATTACCCTAGATGCCTAGAGCAAATGAAACTCAAGACAGATGATCAAAATGTGAATGCTTCACTCCTTCTTTAAAAGGGGAACAAGAATACCCTTGGCAGGGAAGAGAGAGGCAAAGATTAAAACAGAGACTGAAGGAACACCCATTCAGAGTCCTCCCCACATGTGGCCCATACATATATAGCCACCCAATTAGACAAGATGGATGAAGCAAAGAAGTGCAGACCAACAGGAGCCAGATGTAGATCGCTCCTAAGAGACACAGCCAGAATACAGCAATTACAGAGGCGAATGCCAGCAGCAAACCACTGAACTGAGAATAGGACCCCCGTTGAAGGAATCAGAGAAAGAACTGGAAGAGCTTGAAGGGGCTCGAGACTCCATATGTACAACAATGCCAAGCAACCAGAGCTTCCAGGGACTAAGCCCCTACCCAAAGACTATACATGGACTGACCCTGGACTCTGACCTCATAGGTAGCAATGCATATCCTAGTAAGAGCACCAGTGGAAGGGGAAGCCTTGGGTCCTGCTAAGACTGAACCCCCAGTGAACTAGACTGGTGGAGGGAGGGCGGCAATGGGGGGAGGGTTGGGAGGGGAACACCCATAAGGAAGGGGAGGGGGAGGGGGATGTTTGTCCGGATACCGGGAAAGGGAATAACACTTGAAATGTATATAAGAAATACTCAAGTTAATAAAAAAAAAAAAAAAACAAACTAAGCTTATTCGCCAAGTAACACCATTTACTTTGAAATCACTAGCTCTGTGTTTATCTTCAAAGTCAAGTTCCTACAAACTTTTCCCGCTTGGAAAGAACAGAATTCGCCAAAGAATGAGAGATTGAGACTGGGAAAAGGATTTTTAGTCTATATAGATAAGTATGCTTTTTACCATCCAGAACTACTTAAAACTAAGCTTAATCGCCAAGTAAGAACAATTCACTTTGTAAAACACTAGCTGTGTGTTTATCTTGAAACTAAATTCCTACAAGCTTTTCCTCCTTGGAACGAACAAGATTCGCCTAAGAATGTGTGATTCAGACTGGGAAACACAGGTTTTGTCTATAAAGAAATGTCTGCTTTTTACCTTCTTGGACCATTTAAAACTAAGCTTATTGTCGAAGTAACAGCAATTCACTTTGCAAAACACTAGCTGTGTGTTTATCTTGACAGTCAACTTCCTACAAGCTTTTCCCCCTTGGAATGAACAGAATTCCCCCAAGAATGACAGATTCAGACTGGGAAAACCATGTTTTGTCTATATAGAAAAGTCTGCTTTTTACCCTGTAGAACCACTTAAAACTAAGCTTATTGGCCAAGTAACAGTAATGCACTTTGCAAATCACTAGCTCTGTGTTTATATTCAAAGTCAAGTTCCTACAAGCATTTCCCGCTTGGAATGAACAGAATTCGCCTAAGAATGTGTGATTCAGACTGGGAAATGCATGTTTTGTCTATGTAGAAAAGTCTGCCTTTTACCTTCCAGAACCACTTAAAATTAAGCTTATTCGCCAAGTAACAACAATTTACTTTGTAAAACAATAGCTCTGTGTTTATCTTCAAAGTCAAGTTCCTGCAAACTTTTCCTGCTTGTAAGGAACAGAATTCGCCAAAGAATGGTACATTCAGAATGGGAAACGCATGTTTTGTCCATATAGAAATGTATGCTTTTTACCCTCTAGAACCACTTAAAACTAAGCTTATTCGCCATGTAACAGCAATTCACTTCTTGAAACACATGCTATGGGTTTATCTTTAAAGTCAACTTCCTACAAACTTTTCCCGCTTGGAACAAACAGAATTTGCCAAAGAATTTGCGATTAAGACTGGGAAACATATGCTTTGTCTATATAGAAAAGTATGTGTTTTACCGTCTATAGCTACATAAAACTAAGCTTATTTGACAAGTAATAGTAATTTAATTTGGGAAACACTAGCTCTGTGTTTATCTTCAAGGTCTTTTGTATTACAGGATGTGTAGAAAGATATTATTTAAATTGTTTTTGTCATGGAATATCTTAGTTACTCCATCTATGTTAATTGAGAGTTTTCTTGCATACAGTAGCCTGGGCTGGCGTTTGTGTTCTCTTATCGTCTGTATGACATCTGTCTAGGATCTTCTTTCATAGTCTCTGGTGAGAACTCTTGTATAATTCTGATAGGTTTGCCATTATATGTTATTTAACTTTTCCCTTACTGCTTTTAATATTTTTATTTGTGTTGTGCATTTGGTGTTTTGACTATTATGTGATGGGAGGATTTCCTTTTCTGGTCCAATCTATTTGGAGTTCTGTAGGCTTTGTGTATGTTTATGGGCATCCCTTTCTTTATATTAGGGAGGTTTTATTCTATAATTTTGTTGAAGATATTACTGTCCTTTTATGTTGACAGTCTTCACTCTCTTCTATACCTGTAATCCTTAGATTAGATCTTCTCATTGTGTCCTGTATTTCCTTTATGTTTTGGTCTAGTGCTTTTCCATTTTACATTATCTTTGACAGTTGTGTCAATGATTTGTATGGAATCTTCTGCTCCTTATATTATGTCTTCTATTTCTTTTTTCATGTTGGTGATTCTCACATCTGTGACTCCAGGACTCTTTCCTAGGTTTTCAATTTCCAGGGTTGTCATCCTTGTGCTTTCTTTATTGTTTCTCTTTCCATTTTTAACTCCTGGATGGTTTTGTTTATTTCCTTCCCCTGTTTTGCTGTTTTTCCAGTAGTACTTTAAGGTAGTTTTGGGTTCCCTCTTTCTTGGATTCTATTTGTTTACCTCTGTATTTTCTGTTGTCCTGTATTTTCTTAAGGGGGTTATTTATGACCTTCTTAACATCATCCATCGTCATATCAAAATGTGAATTTAAATCTAGATCTTGCTTTTCTGGTGTGTTTAGATATCCAGTCTTTGTTTGATGGGAGAATTGCGTTCTGATGAACCCAAGTAGTCTTGATTTCTGTTGCTTGTGTTCCTGACTAGCCATCAGGCTGTCTCTGGAGTTATCTTTCTCACAGTGACTTGACCGTCCTGTAGGCCCGAGTGTCAGGACTGCTGTAAACCTGTTTTCTGTTTTCTTTTACTCAGTTATGGGAACAGAGTATTTAGCTCTCAGGCATGTAGTTTCTCCTGTTCATGGGCTTTCTGCTGTCCCTGTGGGCGGGAACCAGAAGGAAATTCCCATACCTCTCCAAGGTCTCTCTGTGGGGGGGGGGGCACAGAAGGCACAAGTTGTTTACCTCTTGAGTGAGGAATCAGGGCAGAGAGTAGTCTCTGGTTTCCCAGGAGTGTCTGCTCCTCTGAAGGTCTTGTTCTCCCACCCTCAGGATGTGGGTACAGGGAGCTGTTTGACCAGTTCAGTTCAGATCCAGGCCCAGTCTGGAACATGGTGCTCCTGTAGCTTTACTCCTCCTATATTCCTGTGTCCAGAGGCACTATGCAGTTCTGTCTTGGGCCAAAGATGTGGGCAATGGTATGCAGAACTGGCAGTTTCTGTGCCTTTTATGCTCAGTATTACCCACACTCCTGGGTGATCAGCTCTCTCTCCCACAGCGTCTAGGAGATGGGAGCTCTCGGTCTGGAATAGGGAGGTTCAGGAGCCAGCTAGATACTCATAGTGCTTGGTCCCAGAGGAGTTATGCCTTTGCGCTTTTGTGTGTCCTGAGTCCTCCAGTCAGGTCACATCCAGCAGAAAAGTTTGATTCACCTCTTTTCTCAGGCCTAAAGTTGCTTGTTGGGCTGACTTTCACCTTTCCATGACAGCTGAAGGAGAAATGTCCTGACCCTACTGCTCCTAGGTCCCTACGCACAGGAGGCCCAGATGGAGCTAGGTATATTTTTTTCTTGAATCAGGAATGTGAGCAGAGTTCTCAGGGATTTTTGCTCCTCTGATGGTCTGAGACATCCCCACCCCACACGAAGTTTGGGTGTAGAAAACTGTTAGAACCATTTCGGATCCAGGTACAGTTTGGACTGCAGGGCACCTGCAGCTTGACTGCTCCTATATTCATGTGTCCAGAGGCACTATGCAGTTTCCTCTTGGGCTAGGAATGTAGGCACAGGTGGACAGAAGTGGCAGTCTCTCCTTCACTGAGGTCCCAGTATTGCCCACTCTTCTGGGTGTTCAGCTCTCTGGCAGACAGAGTTTCAAAGGAGTTTCAAATGTTCATTCCCTATCCTACAATTCTCAAATCTTTCCAATTCTCCTCCAAATCTTTGGTGAAGACCCCTCTGGTAAAGGGGACGTACAACAGGCCCCATCAGACAAAGAGGGCTGCAACAATTCTTCTATTAAAGGTAATCTCAGTGATTTCTCATATTCCACACATAACTGCCCCCTCCCCACACGAGATTATAATAACTTGGCCAGCTGCTAAAGCAGGGCAGAGAGATATGTACACTCACAAAGACAGTCAAAGAAGTCCCCCATCTAAACCACAGCACCTTGTGCAATCTGCTTTGGGTAAAATGAGTTTGAAAACTGATTCTGCTGACAAAGGGGATTTCAGAACTTCCCTATTAAACGAAGAGGGCCTTCAAAGCCCTCCACTGTTAAAAATGGGCTTAAATCATCACTATGGTACAAGGGTGTATTTGTGACAAAACACAGTCACAAATCCCCAAGTGAATCTCATAACACACATACCACCCCAAGAACAGACAAAACTTTCTGCATGTACACCATTAGATCAAGTATCACTGCCAGTTTCAGAAGAAGCTCTTGAGAGGTCACACCCATGCAAGATGTGGTAGAAAATTCTGAGTCTACCCAAGGGATTCTTGGGCTTTCTGCACATAAAAATTGTGATCTAGCACCCTCACAATGTACCCCATGGCTTCCAATGTCCGTATACAAGAGAGAATTATTCAAATATCCTCTATCATCGTCAAAAGAGCCAAGTTTTTCACAACACACAGTCAATGAGCCATGTAGACTCCATATCTTTACAATGTGTAGAGAAGATAAAACATCCTCTATCTCCTCAGGGGACCCTACCACATTCTGTCCTGAAAGGAGAGTCTCCAAATTTTCCACATATACATCAGAGATGCTAGAATTTCCCAAAACTGAGCTGGATTCTCTGAGTAGTACTCTATTTCATAAAGAGGCTATGGGACATGAAACATCTACAAAAGGACTTCTACCCACAGCCACATCTATAGAGATGGCTTGAGGATGTGCTACATGTACAAAAGATGTTCTAGGACATATTCCATATGTAGAGAAGTTTACGGATACAGCCATATGTGAACGAGGAGTAGCGGTACATGATATGCAAACCCCAGTGTCTGTACCATCCTCGACATCTGAGGAAAGGGATTCCTTAGATTCCATTTGTGTAAAAGAATGAATATGACCTCCGGAAACTTAATAGGAGACTATAGAAACTTCCTTATCTCCTCAAGATCAGCCATCATCCCCAACTACAGAAGATGCTACACACTCTTCCAAATATGCACAAAGGGTTGCCAGTCCTTCTTTATACACACAATCTGACCCAGAACGTCTGCCAAATACATCAAAGTCTCTGGATTTTACCTTATCTCCTGAAGGGGCCTTGGAACCTGTTTTGCCAATCAAGAAGGCTAGGGAACCTGACACTTTTATACGAAAGTCTGTTTCCACTTCTCTAGCAGAAGAAATTTTTCTTTGAACTTCCACAATTATACAACGATATCTAGAAACATCCTTTTCTGCTCATGAGGCTGTCAGACCTCTCACATAAGTCCATGATGCTCTAGGAGAGGTCACATCTTCAGAGGTAGCTCTAATACCTACTCCCATTTCTGACGTCGCAGTCAGGATTTCTACACATATACACGGTACATTAAGACCTTCCTCATCTGAGAAGGATGTCTTAGGATCTACTGCATCTGAACAGCATGCTTTACAACTATCCCCACCTACCCAAGTAGATTTATTTTACATCTCCACTCTGGGGAGAAATTTTGACATTCTCCCTCTACCAAAATGGACCACAGGCATCCAGCTTCTAGAAACACAGGGTTAAGATTTGATCCTTCTGATGGTGTCTTGGGAAATTTCTCCTATAAGGAAGACAGTTTCAACATTCTCCCTTCTGCCAAAAGGGATCTTGTGCCATCTTATGCTGCCAAAGAGACACGAAAAGCTACAACTACTCCTCAGGTGAGGCCCACCCCTTCTCCATCTGTACAAAGGGCCTTGGAATCTTCCAAAAATGACGAAGGGTTTGTGGAAAGTTGCCAATCCTTACAAGGGAATGCTCGATATTCCATATTGTCCCAAGATGCTCAAGTATCTCCTTCTTCTACCACTTAGCTTTTGGAATAAGAAATGAATGGTATAAGCTCTCTGATTTCCAGGAACCATAAGAACAGAGAAGTCCAGATGCTTCTGAGAGGACCCGAGCTCCTGCTTCCCATATGTGGAAGGCTCAGATCAATGCTTTCTGTTGAGCAATACCACTCAACCCTACCAAGAGTCAGTGAGCTTTCCCAAGAACACATATTTCTTCGTTTTTTTAGACCAAGGCAGAAGGGCATCTTCCTTCTCCCCTTTTCTGATCTCTTCATCCTCATTGTTCTCACTCCCAAATTGCTGTTTACTCTGAATTAGATGCCAATTACTAGACCTTAGAGGTATTGAAGGAATACCTGAGAGGCAGATGCAGTAATAACAACATTTGGGACATCACGGAGATAAAGCTCTCAAAGTTATAACAGATTTTTCAGAAAGGGCCTGATGATGACATCACTGAGAACTACCATGGCCTACCTGCTAAGCAGCTTTCCTTACATTTTGACCAGATTTGAGGGTGCTCTTTCCTGGTAAGTGTCCTGTGATACAGTGAAACCTTTGTGTACTCAATCTCTCTAAAGCTAGAGACTTCTCTTTCCTTTATTAGTTTTTACATGCTCTGAATGGAGAAAGTTATTCAAGGGCTTGGAATGGGTAGAAAAGATCTTGTAACATGGAGTGGAAGAGATTCTTCTGGATATTCATTTTATTACCAGGGAAATTTCATGAAATATAGTTCAATTTTGGAGTTTTTCTCAGTTTCCCAAAGGCCAGTATTTTCCCTATAGACCTTCAATGGAATGAATATTGTACTTCACTTTCTTATTGTACATTCCTCGATATGGGACTTAATAAATATTGCTGAATGTGTACTCAAAAATTCTGTTTTCAATTCCATTTTCTGCAATGATTTTGGTAACAAAAGTGGCCAGGCTATAGAATGAGTATAACAGTGTTCATATTGTGAACATACTTGAAATGATAAAGTCCCAAATCCTTATTTTATCCCAAAATTACCAGACATCCATAAAGCAAAGATAAATATGGACTATAGAATTCATTTCTCTAGCCCCATTTGATATCAGTTCTGCATTATCTACCTTAATGTGTTCCCAGAAAGAAACTTGAGGGTATTGGATGTTTTATCATGATTCTTTCTTCAGGCCAAACATAAGTTTCAGGAGGATGTGTAGGATGAGGAATGGCTTGAGGTCCAGTGAAACATCAGCTTCATTAGGTTCATAAGAACAGGAGAGAGTCTATGTGGCACTGCCATTTGTGGATTCTACTTTCTTGACCATGTTTCCCAGAATCCTTGTTAAAATTCCAAATAACCTCATAGCTGTAGGATATATATATATATATATATATATATATATATATATATATATAGATAGATAGCGATAGATAGATAGATGATAGATAGATAGATAGATAATCAGCTACCAAAACTAGATAAGATGGATTAACCTTGGAATTGCATGATTAGAAGAAACGTATATATTTCTTTCCTGAGAGACACAGCTAGAGCATGTCAAATACAGAAGTGAATGGTAGTGGCAAAGCAGTGAACTGAAAACAGACCTCTTGTTGGTAGATTTTGTGAAAGGATTACAAGAGCTGAAGGAGCTTTCAATCCGATAAGAAGCAAACCAGAGTTTTTGGTCCTATACTAATATTCAAAGATTTTACATTGTAAACCTATGGCTCCAACTGCATATGTAGCAGAGAATGGCCTTGTTGGTCACCTATAGAAGGAGATGACCTTGGGGGCTGGGGATTTAGCTCAGTGGTAGAGCGCTTGCCTAGGAAGCGCATGGCCCTGGGTTCGGTCCCCAGCTCCGAAAAAAAGAAACACGAAAAAAAAAAAAAAAAAGAATGAGATGACCTTGGTGTAAACTAGATTTTATTACCAATTGAAGGGAATGTAAAAGGGCAGTAAGGGGGATTATACAAGAAGTGTAGGGAGACCAGATAGCGATCTTATGGACAGGAAACAGAGAAAAGCCAAAATATTTGAAATGTAAATATGGATAAATCAAATTAAAAAAGCAAAAAAAATTGCTAAAAAATAAAAAAAATAATAAGTTAAAAATATGAAAACTGCCAGCTAATCAGACATATCGAATGAGAAATCTAAAGGGTAACTATCAGGCAATGGGAGTCAGAGTAATACTAGTGGAAAGACTGATATGATGAACTAGAATTACATCTCTCTCCCAAATACCAGTATCAGACACAAACTGCACTATAGGTATCCAAATAATTGAGGAGTTTACTCTGAGCTGAGGACACAATACTTTTCTTTCACTTCTTCCTTAGGACCTGGGCAAAAAAATAAGAGCCATCAGCTCTAAGGAAAAGAATAGTGTCTTTCCCATCACCTGGCTTTTAGGACGAAGATATTAATGATATAAACTCTCTGACTTACAGGAACCACTAGAAGGAGGGAAATCCAGATATGGCTACCTTCCTGTGTTCCCATGGCCAGACTTGATAGGCTTTATATGTTTTACCATGATTCTTTCTTAAGGCCAAATATAAGAAACAGGAGGATGGGCAGGGAGAAGAAAGGCTTGAGGAACAGTGAAACCTCAATTTCAATACCTTCATAAGTAGAGAAGGGAATCTATTTGATATTGTCATTTGTAAATTCTACATTCTTGACCTAGTTGCACAGAATCAATGTAAACATTCTACGTAACCTAATAGGTGTAGGAAGCATCAAAAGTGTATACATATATATATATATATATATATATATATATATATATATTTGTAAATATATATATGTTTATATATTCAACCACCAAAACTGGATAAGATTGATGACGCTAAGAAGTGTATTCTGCCAGGAAACGGATATAGATATTTCCTGAGAGACACAGCTAGAGCATGTCAAACTAAAAAGTAAACTGGAAATGGACTTCCTGTTGGTAGATTCTGAGAAAGGATAACAAGAGCTGAAAACGCTTTCAACCCATAAGAACAATGCCAATGAAACAGAGATTTCTGGTACACGACCAATATTCAAAGATGGAAAATGGAAATACCTATGGCTCCAACTGCATATGTAGTAGAGGATGGCCTTGTTGGGCACCAATGGAAGGAGAAGTCCTTGGTCCTCTCTTGCTTTGAGTTGCATTTAAAGGGAATGTGAAGGGAAAGTAAGGGTGGGGGATATAGAAGAATTGGAGAGGGACCTGTTAGGGATATTATGTTAGGAAATTCTTAAAGGAAACAATATTTTAAATGTACATATATAAATGTACATTTTTAAAAAATAAATACAATTTGTAAAAAATTGAAAAAATATAAGAAATAAAAGAAAAGAAAACTACCAGCTAATCTCAGCTATTGACTCAGAATTCTAATGAGTCACTCTCAGGGAACGGTAGTCAGAGAAATAATAGTTAAAAGAGTGAGATGGTTATATCTCAATTAGAAGCACTTCTCTCTCCATAATATCTGTGTCAGTAACAAACGGCACTATAGATATCCAAAGTATGGAGGCGTTTACACAGAGCTAGGGTTCCAATACTTGTCCTTCCTGTCTCCTTTATGTCCATTTTCTTGTCAAAAAGAATTAAGGCCATGTGCTCTCAGGAAAACAACTGTGCCCTTCCCATCACTTGGCTTTTGGAATGAAGAAATGAATAATATAAACTCTCTGACATCCAGGAAGTATAAGAACGGGGAAGTCCAGATGCTTCTGAGAGGCTCCCAGCTCCTGATTCCCATATGTGGAAGGCTCAGATCTGTGCTATCTGTTCAGCGATACCACTCAACCCTACCAAGGACTCACTGAGCTTTCCCAAGGACCACTTATTTCTTCCATTTTTTATACCAAGACAGAAGGGAAGCTTCTTTATCCCCATCTCTGATCTCTTAATCCTCTTTGTTCTCCCTCCCAAATGTCTGTTTACACTGAATTAGATGCCAATTAGTAAACCTTAGAGGTACAGAAGGAATATCTGAGAGGCATTTGCAGTCACAACAACACTTGTGACATCACAGAAGAAGCTAGTAATCTCCGGGTTACATGAGATTTTTCAGAGAGGGCTTGAGGATGATGTCACTGAGATGTGCCATGGCCTACCAGCTAAACAGCTTTCCTTACATTGACCAGATTCAAGGATGCACTTTCCAGGTGTGTCTCCTGTGATACACACTCCATCTCTCTAAAGCTACAGACTTTTCTTTGCTTCATTAGTGGTTACATGCTTTGAATTGAAAAATGTAGTCAAGAGTTTGGAATGGGTAGAAAAGATATTGTAACATGGAGTGGAGGAGATTCTTCTGGATAATAATTTTACTCTCAGGTACATTTCGTGAAATAGAGTTCAATTTTCTAGATTTTCTCTGTTTCCCAAAGGCCAGTATTTTCCCTTCAGACCTTAAATTGAATGAATATTGTATTTCACTTTCTCATTGTAAATTTCTCGGTACAGGACATGATAAATCTTGCTGAATGAGTACTCAAAAATTCTGTTTTCCAATTTCATTTTCTGCAATGATTTTGGCAAAAAATGTGGCCCAGCCATAGAGTGAATATAAGAGTGTAAATATTCTGTACCTACTTGAAAAGATACAGTCCCAAGTACTTATTTTAGGTAAAAATTGCCAGTCATCAGTAAACCAAAGGACAACATGGACTATAGAATTCAGTTCTCTAGTCCCATTTGATATCAGTTCTGCATTATCTACCGCACTGTGTTCCCAGGGCAGACATGAGGGTTTTGGGTGTTTTACCATGATTCTTTCTAGGGGAATAATACGATACAGGAGGAAGGGCAGGGAGAGGAATGGTTGAGGTGCAGGAAGTTGAGGTGTAGTGAAACCTCAACTTCAGTATGTTCATAAGAACAGGAGGGAATCTTTGGCATTGTCATTTGTTGATTCTACATTCTTGACTTCTTTCACAGGAACCATGTGAAAATTCCACCTATCCTCATAAGTGTAGGAGCCACCCATGTATATATATATATATATATATATATATATATATATATATATATACACCCACATACACACATCACTCACCAAAACTATATAAGATTGATGAAGCTAAGAAGTGCATTCTGTCAGGAACAAGGATATAGATATTTCCTGAGAGACACAGCTAGAGCATATCAAATGCAGAAGTGAATGTGTTGTTGTAAAAATATAAAAATAAAAAAGTAAAATTGTCTTTTACCCTGCTAATTCTGGCACTGAAGTGTCTGAATTTCTCTGCTAGATATATTGGCAGATACACATACCCACTCGTCGGATACCCAATGTTACGTGTCGACCACACTTTCCTGTACACAAACCCTCACATAAAGAATACACAACACAATAATCTTTGATCCAGTTGATTAGATATAATTGCCCACTTAGACATACAATTAATGTGATCCAACATGCAAACAAACTCAAAGATAAGGACACATGATCATTTCATTAGATGCGGAGAAAGCATTTGACAAAATTCAGCAACGATTCAGGATAAAAGTCATGGAAAGATCAGGAATTGAAGGCCCATATCTCAACATAGTGACAGAAATATACAGCACACCTCTAGCTAAGATCAAACTAAATGGAGAGAAACTTGAAGCAATCTCACTAAAATCAGGGACTAGACTAGGCAGACCACTCTCTCCCTAGTTATTCAATACAGTTCTCCATGTCATAGCTGAAGCAGTCAGAGAGCAAATGGAAGACAAAGGGATACGAATTGACAGGGAAGAAATCAAAATATCAGTATTTGCACATGATATGATAGTATACTTAAGTGATCCCAAAAGTTACACCAGAGAACTTCTTAACCTGATAAACAACTTCAGAAAAATGTCAGGGTATAAAATAAACTCAAATATACCAGGAGCCTTCCTCTCCTCAATGTATCAATGAACAGGCTGAGAAAGAAAATAATGAATTCACACATTTCAAAATAGTCCCAAATAAAGATATTATCTTGGTGTTAGATTAACCAAGGAAGTGAATGATCTGTATGACAAGAAGTTCAAGAATCTGAAGAAAGAAATTGAAAAAGGTCTCAGAAGATAGAAAGAGCTTACATGTTCATGGATTGACAGTATTAATATAGTAAAGATGACCATTTAGCCAAAAACAATCCACACATTCAATGCAATCTCCATCAGAATTCCAACTCAATTCTTTAATAGATAATGAAAGAGCAATGTGTAACTTCATTTGAATTAAGAAAAAGCCAGGATAGTGAAAACTATCCTCAACAATAAAAGGACCTCTGGGGGAATCATCACCGCAGAACTTAAGCAGTATTACAGAGCAACAGTGATAAAAAAATGCATGGTGTTGGTACAGAGTCAGACAGATTGACAAGTGGAAATGAATTGAAGACCCAGAAATGAACCCACACCTATAACTTGATCTTTGGCAAAGGAGATAAAACCATCCAAAGGAAGAAACATAGCATTTTCAAAATAGATGGCTGGTTCAACTGGAAGCCAGCATGTAGAAGAAGGCAAATTATCCCATACTTATGACCATGTACAAAGGTTAAGTCCAAGCTAATCAAGGACCTACACATCAAACCTGATACACTCAAATGAAAGAAGAAAGGGTTGTGAAGAGTCTTGAACACATGGGCAGTGGAGAAAATTTCCTGAACAAAACACCAATGACTTATCCTCTAAGATCAAGAATTGACAAATAGGTCCCCATGGAATGGAAAAGCTTCTGTAAGGCAAATGATACTGTCATTTGGACAAAACTGCAACCAACAGTTGCACCTAAATAAATATTCAATATACTTAGTCATCAGGGAAATTCAAATCAAAACAATCTTGATTCCACCTCACATCAGTCAGAATGGCTAAGATATACATCTCGGGGTGACAGCAGATGCTGTCGAAGATGTGGGGAAAGAGGAACACTCCTCCATCATTGGTGGGATTGCAGACAGGAACATGCCTTGTGAAAATCAGTCTGAAGGTCCCTCTGAAAATTGGACATTCCATGACCTTAGGACCCTACTATAACTCTCTTGGCATATACTCAAAAGACAGTCCAACATACAACAGAGAAATATATTCGACTGTGTTCATAGCAGCCTTACTTATAATAGCCAGAAGTTGGAAAGAACCCAGATGCCCTTCAGCAGAGGAATGGATACAGAAATGTGGTACAGCTACACAGTAGAATATTACTCAGCTGTAAAAACAATGACTTCATGAAATTCTAGGCAAATAGAATGAACTAGAAAATATCATCCTGAGTGAGGTTATTCAATCACAGAAAAACACACTCGGTATCCATTCATTGATAAGAAGATATTATCCAAAAAGCTTGAATTACCCATCATGCAATGCCCAGACAACATGAAACTCAAGAAGGATGAGTAAAATGCAGATGCTTCACTCCTTCTTTAAAGGGGAAACAAAATACCCACAGGAGGGGATAAGGAGGCAAACTTTATAGCAGAGACTGAAGGACCTGCCGTCCAGAGCCTGGACCACATGTATCCCATACAGACACCAAAACTAGATAAGATGGATGAAGCTAAGAAGTACAGGCTGACAATAACTGGATATTGATCCATCCGGAGAGCCACAGCAAGAAAAAGTCAAATACAGAGGCAAATGCCATCAGCAAACCACTGAATCAAGAATGAGACCCCAGTTGGAGGAATTAGAGAAAGGATTGAAAGAGCTGAAGGGATTTGCAACCCCATAATAATAACAATGTCAACCACCCAGAGCGTCCAGGGACCAAACCACAACAGAAAGACTGTACATGGAGTGACTCATGGTTCCTACTGCATGGAGCAAAGGATGGTCTTGCTGGAAACAATGGAATGAGAAACATTTTTTGACATGGTTTGTCCCCCAGTGAAGGGGAATGTGGGGAGATGAGGGGAGGCCGTGTGGGGATTTGAACTCTCTTATAGAAGGGTAGGGGGAAGGGTTAAGGGGCTTATGGACTCGAAACCTGGAAAAAGGAATAATATTCGAAATGTAAAGAGGAAATACCCAACAATGAGAAAGAGAGAGAAAGAGAGAGAGAGAGAGAGAGAGAGAGAGAAGAGAAGAGAAGAAGAAGAAGAAGAAGAAGAAGAAGAAGAAGAAGAAGAAGAAGAAGAAGAAGAAGAAGAAGAAGAAGGAATTGAAACAGAAAGAAAACTAAACTTCCATTCTTCCCCATTCCCTGTCTTCCTCAGGTGTTGTTTAGGCAGTCATGTTAGTGAGATGTTATGAGTGTAATTTCTGGTGTTACTTTGAGACACTATCTCATGGTAAACTTTAGTCTCTTACAATCTTCTTTCCCCTCTTCTGTAATGTTCCTCAGCCTTGAATCAAGTGACGTTTTGTAGATAGAGTCATTGAGACTGGACGTGAAGTTTCTATCACGTGTTTTATGGCTGGGATTTTCACTGTGATGTTTGTTGCAGAGACTGTAATTAATTCGGTATATAAGGACACATGGCTATGATTGTTGTTAGGTATGATAGTGGCTTAAGTAAGTAAAGGGCTGTACATTCTCCCCCATAACCACAGCTTCAATAGCCTTATATACGTGGCTAAATTACCAGCACCATCCATGTTCATTGAACAGGACTTAAAAAAATTAGAGAGCTGTTGGCTATCACCAAGATATTTATGTCACTGCACTGCTCTTATGGTTATCCTGCCATGTTGATAATTGTGTTTCACAGGCATGAGGTGAACAATCACTTGAAACTGACAAGACTGATGATTGTAATTACATGATATACTAGAAATACGACCTGTGCCTGGCACATCTTCCTGTATAAGAATATTGACTTTCTGATAGGCAGGAGGATTTAAAAGTTAAATTTAGTCTTAACCAAAAAGAGGAAATTAAAATTTTCCTGCTACAGCATGTTTAATTAATTGAAGCAAAATAAAATCTATTTACTTGATGGTGGGGAAATATCGTTTAACAATATAATTCTAACTCCTTTTAAGTGATTAAAAGTCACAGATAGTTGGTAGCTGTGATACTGTGTAAAATAGGCATCAGGATTGTGACGATGAAATATTCTCTGTTTTATGCAAATGCATAGGAATAATGAACAAAATTTTGTACCAAACTTCATGCTTTAGGTATCTAATTGCATGTATTCAATTGTATCTAGTATAATTTCATATTAGCTAGGTATCAAATGCATAATAATTATGACTAAATTATTACTTAAATATTATATTATATAATTAAATTTTATAATAGCATACTAGAGTTACCAAGTGGACATGGAAAAATATATTACACTAATCAAAAAATATTTATTAAAAGCCAAATGATGAAAACATTGTATATATAAAAGCAGCCTGGAGCTAAATGTCACCTTAAAATGTCATAGTGTGTTCCAGTGAGGTGGTTTAGCAGATAAAATTTCATGCCATGAAAAACCAAGAACCTAAATTTGATAACTACACACATATGTTTGGAAGATTTCTATATTCACTACATGACAAGAACACATAAAAGCTTACACAGAATATTAATAATGAGACTAATGAAAACAATAATAATAAGAAAAGTAAAAACAAAACTCTAGGAACATTTTAAAGAAATAATGTATTGTATCAGCCTTAAAATAGGAAATTCAACAACTTTTCTTAGTACATTAAATATTCAGAGAAAAACTAAAAGGCTTTTACTTCATTCTATATGAAAGCATAAACACATGAGATGGATTGTGTAAAGAAAGAGAGAACTGCAAACTGTAAATTAATATAGTCATTGCAGAGGAAAGAAACAGATACTTATCCAAGGTTCTATAAGTAAAAATTTGAAAGATTTACTGCATAATATTAACATATTTAATCCAACACATCTTACGGTGATAAAGGGAAAAAAACTGGAAAAAATAAAGCCTGAATGTAGTCTCAGAACCAAGATGTCTCAAATTCAAAGATACCCTGAAATACATGAGAAAATTATAAATAGGTTGAGTTTATTATGGAATAAGTATTGTGGTATTAGCTTAGTAGTTAAGAGCACTTACTGCTCTTTAGAGCAAACACGTTCACTTTCCAACATCCATGAAGCCACTTGCAACCAGCTGTAAAAGCAGCTCCAGGGCATCTGACATCTCCTGGTCTCCCCAGTTTCCTGTGTTCATGTGAACAAATCTATACATAGACGTACACACATAACAGATCATTAAAATATAAAGATTCATGAATGTATTTTCTGCACAAATTATAAAGAGTAAGCCTTCTACGTATGCAAACACAATTGATGCAAAGAAATAAAAGGAGACAATTTGCAAATAGTAGAAGTGTAAATTAAGGATTAATGCTTTCACAGTTCAGTAAGTAAAAACGCTAAACTTGACAATTGAATTGCAATGTAGATGTTAAAAAGAATCTAGCATTTGAATTTATGAGTGAAATAATTTATAAATTATTTTATTTATTTACATTCATTTCATTGTACACTCTCCTGTTCCCCTCACACAGTTCCTCATCCCATTCCACCTCTTCCTCCCCTGACTCCACGAGGATGCTCCCCAGACCCTGCCAGGCACCATAACCCCTGGGACCTCAAGTCTCTCAAGGATCAGGCCAGACCAGGCCGTCCTCTGCTATACATGTGTCAGGGCCTCACACCAGCTTGTGTATGCTGCCTGGTTGGTGGCTCAGTGTCTGGGAGATCTTAGCGATCCGGATTAGTTGCGACTGCTGGTCTTCTTATAGAGGGTGCCGTCCCCTTCAACTTCTTCAATCCTTCTCCTAATTAAAGAACTGACAGAAGTCAGAGACTGATACCTTTTTAAAATATATGTACCATTTAATTTTGAATGGTATAATATGGGTTCTCATGTAAAATTGATGGCAATATATATTTATTATAGTCAGAGTGTGGTGGGGACAGGGGAGGGTTCTGAAAAGAATCCTTTTGAAGATATGAAGAACTATGTGACACAAACAATTAAAGTGACCTGTAATTTACAGGTAAATTCCACACTTACCTGCATCCAGTATTCTGTCTACCCATATTTCAAAAACAAAATTACCTCATCTATTTCATCCTGTTTTGCTGCATTTGATCTAATGAATTCCGTGTATCCAGAAGTGCTGATAAATTTTAAAGACATTTAATATATGACTGGTCGATATCGGGTTTGTCATCAGTTTATCCCGACTTTGGAAGCAGGTCCAGGAGCTAATTTTTCGTCACTCTTTGCAAAGAATCCATAATTCATGATTGAGATTGACTTCAATACAAGGTATTTAATCCTGTCAAATTCCAGCTTTGTTTGAATAAAAATGGCCCTCCTCTAATTGTGGGTTTTGATAAAGCTAATTTTGGTGTGCTATCCAGTGGGCGGCCTCGGAGAGAGAGACTAGCAATATTTCTGATACGGAGAATGACTTAAAGATAACCAAAGGAAAGATAGGAGCTGGGACAATAACCACCAAGGATGTTGGTGACTCAGAAACCAAAGACATTTTCAGAAAAAAAATGCATGAAAAGAGCTACTTTGGCAGACTATGACTCGAGTCATCAGAATATTTGGGTGGGAACTTTATTTTGGGTCTCCAGGAGGCTACATGAGAAGCTAAAACCTAGATGCTGGAAGTTTCTAAGCGTAACTAGGGAAGGAACTGGGCTGAGTGGGCTTCTATGACGTAAGCAGAGCCTGGATGATGTCACAGAGCACTGGGCGGAGGTTGCGCTTCTCTTCCACTTGGGGGCGCTAGACTCCCTTGAAGGTAGGTTCACTATCTTCCCAGCAGGGTGTGAAAGCCAGTTCAGCTCCTGAACCCCACAATTGTTCAACAGCCTTTTGGAGCCTGACCGGTTTCCGAAGACAGAATCTGGACGACTAGGACATTTTCTTTCGGTAAATACGTTTATGAAGATAACTGGTACCCTTTTAGGCCAGAAAGCTAAAATTTTTCCCTCGTACAGAGAGTAACCATATGTTCTGATGTCTTCCACGTTTGAGAGCTCGGCGGACGGTCTAGGCTAGTCAGTCTCCGGAGATTATTATACTTTGCTAACAATATCTAATTCATAATTCTACTAAAATGCCAAAGCTCCTCTCTGTGCCTGTGCATTTTAGGAGATAATATGTCTTTGTTTTTTTTTTCCTTGTTGTTGTTGTTAGTTTTTTTGTTTTTTTTTTTTTTTTTCAAAGCTGAGGACCGAACCCAGGGCCTTCTGTGTGCTAGGCAACTGTTCTACCACTGAGTTAAATCCCAACCCCAGGAGATATTATTTCTAAATGGCTGCTGTTGCCTATACAAAAGACTCTTGTTGCGGTCGAAGATGCAACAGCGTCACGGAATAAACCTTGGTCTGGGTCAGGATGCACAATACAGAAAGCCAGTGGTCTGGTGTGCTGTGTCTCTGGGCAGACACTTGTGGATGTTGCCACATAGTTCATAGTTAGAGGGTAGAAGAGGGGTGTGGCCATCCTTCTGGCTCCTTTGCTATCCTTTCTCTGTTCTGCTTGCTTAAAGTGGGGACAGGGATACTTAATCCCACCCTGACCTAGCCATTCAAGGAGAGGTTCCTCAGCAGAGCCAAAGTGCCTCGGGCTGAAGAAATGTGTCCGAATATGTTATTCTGAGCTGTAGAGAACCATTTTTTCATTTCCCTTTGAACTTTTGATTTTGATTTTTGAGACAGTGTTTTCCTGTGGGTAGCTTTGGCTATCCTGGAACTAACTCTGTAGACCAGGCTGGCCTTGATCTCACAGAGGTCTGCCTCCCTCTGCCTCTTGAATGCTGGAATTAAAGGTGTGCTCCACCATTGCCCAGCCCTCCTATGAACTTCTGATTACGACAGAATTAGATTCAGATGCTGATCCCTGTCTACCATCGCCTTCCTCACCTGTACCAAAGTTCTCTTAGACAAGAGCCCTGGTCCAGCGCCCTCCCCCACCCCACCCCCATTGTTCTTGCAGGCATTCACATGACAGAGGCAACAGCATTGTGTTTGGTTTAAGCAGGCGAGCTCTTCAAACCCAGGCCACGGGCAAGTATGAAGCCTGAACACAGAACGATAGCCACAAGACAGTGGACCAGGATGCCGTGGCCTACCACACTAGGTCTACAGCCAAGAAGAAGAGGATGTCTCTGAGGAGGATGAGCACACCATCCTTCCAGAAGTGGAGGAGGAGGAGGCCTTCTCCCCAGGCCCTGGGTAACATTGTGGGCTGCAGAATTTTTCACGGATGGAAGGAAGGTGATGAGCCCGTCACCCAATGGAAGGCCATCGTTCTAGATCAACTGCCAACAAATCCCTCTCTCTATCTGGTAAAGTATTTTGGAATTGATTGTGTCTACGGACTGGAACTTCACAGCGATGAGAGGATTTTAAAGCTTAAGGTCTTGCCTCACAAAATAGTGTTTCCTCAAGTGAAAGACGCCCATCTCGCAAGTGCCATGGTTGGCCGAGCTGTGGAGCATAAATTTGAGGGCAAACATGGCTCTGAGTACAACTGGAGGGGGGTGGTCCTAGCCCAGGTGCCGATCATGAAGGACTGGTTTACATTACCTACGAGAAAGATCCAGTCCTATATATCTACCAGCTCCTGGATGATTAAACAGAAGGTAAACTCCGTATCATTCCAGAGATTACTCCAGCAGAGGTGAAGTCAGACGTTGACAGCGACATCTTAACAGGTCAATGTGTGCAGTTCACCAGAAGCGACGGGTCCAAAAAGATAGGCAAAGTCATGTACCAAGTTCCAGGCAAGCCTTCCGTGTACTTGATCAAGTTTGATGGCAACGTCCACATCTATGTCTATAATCTGATGGAAAAGATCCGTTAAGGTGAAATTCACAAAGTGTGGGGGACATAGATGGGGAATTTATAGGATTGGGGGGAAAATGTTTGTTTTTCTGTTTCAGATACCCACATGCCTTTGACAACCCCAGTATCTTTTCCAGTGGAATTTGTTTTTGCTCTAAAAATTAAAATGTGTGATGTGATCTGTTGTGTGTGCACACTTTGGTGGAGGAGATGGGCTTTGGTGGATGGAACATGGAGAGGAAGCCGGAAAGGTCAAGGCTGTGAACAGTAAGTCTGATGTCACGTAGGCTAAAACAGACAGGACTGAGCTGGTCTGGTCTTTAGGAAGAGAAAAGAACTGGAGATGAGGCTTAGAGGAGCAGGGATGGCACGGGGGAAAAAAGATGGATGTTTAGGAAGCAGTGGAGAGGGCCAGAAATAGATAGACTCTCTGAGGTGAAGTTTGATGGAGAAACAGACTGTTGGGGAAAGAGCTGCAGGTAACAGGGAGGTGGTCTTGGAACTCAAGGGGAAACCCAATGAACTGATCCAAGCAGACTCAGAATCAGAGAAGATCAGGTTTTCATTGACTAATGAACCCCAATGAAACCTGTTTCCATCTGTAGATGTATTATTTTTAATTATGTGGGTGGGGGCAGGGCATGAACACAGAAGACCACAGAGACAAGCATAGTCAGGTCCCCTGGAGCTGGAATTAAAGGTGGTTGGTGGCCATTGGACATGAGCTCAAAGAACAAATCGACATCCTCTTTCAAAGCAGACGAGCTCTTGATCCATTGATCATCTCTCCAGGCCCCTAAAGTCATCTTTTCAAATAAATCCAACCTTCCCATGCAGAGAAGAGACCAGGATGAGGGTAAGAAAGATTAAATTGATGGGGATGTGGAATAAAGACTACAGAACAAAAGAGGGAGTAGAGGACACTGAGGGACAAAGGAATTCCAAATGGAGTTCTCAAAAAGTGAAGCAGGAGACCCAGGAAGAACAGAAAGGGTCTAGAATGAGGTGAACTTGGGCCGCATCCATATTGGTCTCTTTGGTTCCTCAAAGAACAGCCAAGACATCACTACAGAAGGTGGATGTGAGGTGGAGGCTTCCCAGGAGGACATTTTGATGAGGATAACTCAAGAGTAGTAAATGCCAAACTAAGTTTATATCTATCGATTCCTGAAAGTATCATAAAGCCCATTATTTTGTATATTAAAAGTAATTTAAAAGGGAAATGAGGATGCCGTGAGCTTCTGTCAGGTGTTACACGGATCCTGTGTTTAGCTTCCATGAGCACGTTAGACTCTGTTGCATCCTGTAATATTTTTTGAGGTCTCTTCTCAATGCCCCAAGATGACCACAAAGAGCTCCTGCACTGGCTTGTCTTGCCAGGCTCTCCTTTGACTGAATGGGTTCCTACACACCTGCGGGGCCCTGTTACCATATCTAGCCCCAGGAAGTTCCTTTCTTTGACTCAAATATAAGCTTATCCTCAGAAACCTCTTGATGGTGACTCC